>NC_025997.2:91833669-92031169 GCF_000442705.2 Elaeis guineensis
TCAATGATTTGGGTCCGTTTCAATAGGTTAACCTGATCGATTCTAATCGATCAATTTGATGTCTAAGACAAGTATTTAGAAGGTGGTTATTTAATTGGTTCCATTGTCTGACTTGGTCAATTTTGATTGGTGTCTAAGAAAAGCAACTGGGGGACCCTCACACATCATAACTTACCTGGCCATCTTGGGAGATTTAGTTTCATGTTGGGTTACTTGTTGACTCGAGTTCACCCATACTAACTAGATTGGTTAGACATGTTTATGTGCTAATCTGAATTTAATTAGTCGGATGTCAAATCTACTGATTTAAAAGAGATCTAAACTTAAATCTTCTCACTAAATATTAAGTCTAGAGATCTTCCATCATTGTACAGATGTAGGTGCCTTCCTGACATTGATCATTCTCAGCTGGTTATAGTGGTTCGGTTGCATCGAAAAGGTATAACCACTCTATTGATATTTAATATCTCGAGTTAGAGATGGAATTGGGCCCAATAACTATTAGATGAGGGTCTCAATGATGGCTTTGCATCTACTGGTGAATGATGGATCTGACTTAACTAAAAAATATACCAATAACTGTTAGGTGAGGCCACAGGACTTAGAGACCAAGCCCACTGCATCTTGCTTAGGAAGCAATAGATAAAGTATTATCCACTCATTGGTCTGTACTCACCAATAATTGTTAGGTGAGGTGTGTATAGATTAATGAGATCGTAGTATCCACTTGAAACCAATAATGTATAGATTTTCATTTCTCCATCCGAGGAGTGTGGGAGATTCGAGAAAATAGTGGAAGCTTTGTTTATTTTTAAAGTCTCTAGAATAAATAATCTTATAAGTACAAATATCTAACTAAAAACTATTCTCTCTATAAATAATCATGTCAAGTACCAACCCTTTAGTCCGTATCCTAGATACCAATAGGTTGACCGACACCAACTACAAAAACTGGCTCCAAAATTCGAGAATCATTTTCAGCTTCGAAAAGCTCACAATGTCTTTGACCAGGAAGTATCTGTGTTACCTGCTTATCCATCTCTTGATCAATGAGCCACACTTGAGAAATAGATGGACAAAGATAACAAGGCAAAGTGTTACATCTTAGCATCTCTGTCCAATGATCTTCAGCAACAGCATGAAGACATGAGGACTACCAGAGAGATGCTGACTCACCTGTAAGAATTGTATGGTGATCAAAGTCACATAGCTTGCTTTGAGATCTCTCAAAGATTGTTTAGAGTGAAGATGTGTGATGGACAGTCTGTCAATGATCATTGTCTGACAATGATCAAGGATATAGAAGTAGAAGAAAATATGCGACAGTGCAGTATATGTAATTTTAAAATTTTATGCAATAAAAATAATAAATTAAATGATTTAATATTAATCACATATATAAGATCTTATCTTGGACTATCACATCATGATCTTTGATATGAAAATATATATTTTAGATCTGAAAATAAAAATCACATCGATCTCATCGATACTGAAATTCTAGATTTAACTATTAGATCTACTATAGAAATCAAAACAAGTTAGAGGTCATTACCAAATAAATTTGATATTGATCTCCTCTGGTCCAATGGTTGGGGAAGATGTTGTTCAGGTTGCTCACAACCACACAAAGTCATCTGGCTTCTACAGGAAAATCGATGCGAAGACAGGCACAGATCAGGGACTTGGAGGTGCTAGCCTACAAGCAACTTCGACAGCTGATTTGTTCCTCTTTCTTCAAATACCTTGGATACTATAAAGCAAGAGAAGATCAAGAAGAGGAATAGAGGAGGAGGAGAAGAGGCTCTAGAAATAAAAACTAGCAAGAGATAGACCATGGGACATCCAAGAGAGAGGACTCCTTTTTATAGAATAAGAATTAGGATTTTTCCAAGGAAGAGCACCAAGAGTCAATGCCAAAACCTCCTTTTGGCATCCCAAAAAATTTCAAAAAAATCATTAGGATGTGAAGAAAGATTCTAATATCTCACACGTTAAATAATTCTTCAAGAAAAATAAAAAAAATTAATATGGTACTAATAATATTCCATATATAAAAATTTTTTTTCCTAGTTTACCTCTTATCTCTAATTCGGATCGCATTTGAATTAGGAAAGAGATAATATTATGACTCATCAGCTATTGCTATCCACTCTTATTGGACCCTCTATCATGACACCAAAAATCACAACCCAAATCCAATTAGGTATGGAGAAATTGGAATGGGTTCAGGAGTGACGCAGGAGATAACGATAGAGTCCTAGTTTGACTTGGGCTCTTCATTTCTAATTCAATTCTAATCCAAATCAAATTTGGATTGAACCCATTGATAGAAACAAACCTAATCTAATTAGAAACTCAAATATCTCATTAAATTTCTAACCCAATTAGAAATTAACTGAGTCAAAACCCTGATCAGATCAGGATCAAATTTTCTTTATAATCAGATTCGATCATATCAAACCCAATCAAAGTCAAACTGGATCTAATTCAATTAGACTTGATCCAAAGCTCTTTGCTCAATTAAATTGAGTCAATTAGTAATCTAATTACTAATTAATTCTTTAAAAATAGTAGAGTCTCAGTTTCAGTGGGACTCTCTCCCAGAGTTCTGAATCGCAATGGAACCAGAGATTAAATCCTAAATTATCTGATATAAACCTTCGCAGAGGCCTGGATATACAGACCCTCTACTTTGCATGTACGTCAGACGCTGCAAGAAAGCAGGATGAACTCTAATCCAATTAGCTTCGCAACTCAATCAATCGAAGAATGAGATGTGATGATGTAGCATCTCACACCAGCAGGTAGGATACCTAAGAAAGATCCACGCCCAAGGAGAGGAGACAGCAACAAAGGGAGAGATATAGAAGATGAAGGACCTCTTTCTTCACACACCTGTCTCTCTCTTTTTTTCTCTTCTCTCAATTTGATTTGTTTGCTATTCTATTCTCTTCTATCATCCATAGGTAGAGACCCTCTCTATTTATATATGATTCTCATGACCCAATGATAAGAGGACTCTTTATTCAAATCTGATTTGAATTGATCTAATACTCATGAAAGAAGGACTCCTACATGAGATATAATTGCCATCACTTGTGACATCCACTTTGCACCCACTTTCACACCCACTTGGGATGCCCCAAATAAGCACCAAATTAATTTTTGGTCATGCTTCATGAGTGGGTATTCTCAGTGCAAGTAGGAATACTCATATCTCATCCAAAATAGGTCTGATTCGAATCTGATTCGAAGTCAGTTCGAAATAATTTTGAAAGACTGTCAATCTTAAACTCTTTAAGACTTTTATACCATATCTAAATTAAATTTTAGACCTATTTAAGTCTAATTAATTCAGATCTAATCTGAAATTAATTAGTACTTAAATATAATCTTTCATATATTCCATGGATCATATATAGAAACTGTTCATCTCCGGAATTGAACTTGAACCTCACGTGTAGTGCTAGCTAGACATAGTCAACTCTTCAATTTTGTTGGACCCATAACTCAATTCTCAATCAAGTTAGCTTATATATTCAATCAAGTCAAGTACTTTCAAATTGGATATATAAACATAGATCAATTCCTTCTTATTTTGTCTGACTTGTGTGCGTGACTCCATAGGTTCAAACACTAAGTCGATAGCACAGGAATCAATTATTGTACTAATCGAGATACCAGCTAGCAATGATTTTCGATATCCAGATAGGTCGAATTATCGTAAAGAAATATTTCAGAATCCATACTCATGGTTACTGCATAATTCATCCTTTTGACCTTGGATGCTCTAGAATGGTCTCAGATTAACTGTCAATCGAGATTGCTTCATCCACATTATATTTCAACCTTTCAAATCCATCTCATGGACTACTCTGACTAAGGATTTACTAAATTAAAATACAGTGATATATCAACTTCAATAATCTGCAGAGGTCAATCCCATCTTAATCCACACACATAGACTTTGCAAGTATTTGACTGTACCCAATAGCCTTCCGTCACTGTATTAAAAATTTAGATAGTTTGACATCAAAGCATAGTGAGTTGCTTGCAAGTCACTATGGTGATCTCAGGTCTGAAGGATATTTATACCCATATATTTTACGAGCAGCTCTTGATAGCAAAATGCTCAGCAGGTGAGTTACTTGTTCCGTGATGATGTACCCTTACATCTCACCTGTATGCCATACCAATGTTACCACACTCCTTGGTTAAGAGGACAATCAACCCATGTGGCACACAATGACCTTCACTCAATAAACATCATCATCCCGTAATGACGTATCATTTGGTCGTGAACTTGTTTAAGAATTATACGATAAATCCTCTCTTTATCATACACTAGCATAGTTCTAAGGACTTCATCACAGTACAAGAGTTCAAGGAAGATGTCACTTTGTGATGAAAAATATTAGAATAATTATTATTCAATAATTCATATACAAGGATGAACTCAATCGTCACATGATTGGTTTTAGGACACAATTCCCAACATCAGCCTGAGTAGGGTACTTCTACACAATATAATAAAGATCATTAGGTTTATTTGGCTTGAAAAAGGACAATTAGGGCTTGTATCATATTGCTAAATAGTATACAAGATGATCTCAAATGTGAATTTAAGGAGTATGATATATCTCAGGAAATTAATGTGGGTTGCCTTGAAAGAGAAGTTTGAGGTACTTTAGCTATTAAGCTGAGGAGGCTCACTATCAAGTTTGACTTCTGTAAGAACCACCCAAATAATACTATCAAATAGCATCGTAGGAAGATATCAAACATTATTAAAGAGTTGAAGATAGCTGACCATACCCTCATTGATAGGCAATAAGTTCAAATGTAGATCTTCACTCGAGAGCTGAGAGCATATGATAATTACTATGATACACAATAATAATGTAAAGACTTTTGATGATATAGCACATCATTTGGAGCTGAAAGATGAGTAGCTTGAGATAGCTAAATTTTCTAAGTTAGTTTCTGTGGCTGAATCTAGCTATGTAAGGTATTAGATGAGTGCCCTAGAAGTCAATTATTGACTGACACATTTTGTAATTCTAGGACTTATCTTTGTACTTGTAATACTTTTATAATTAATAAAGGGCTTTCTTATTCGAATCATGTTTATGTAGCCATGATTTATCCTAAAAATTAACAAAGATGATTTTGTATATTCTCAAGGTGTTGAAAATTTGAGACATACATTAATTAGTAGTTAGTTTCTAAATACTCTCGATCAAAAGATCATCATGAAGGATAGTGATCAATTTATTTAAAGATTGGTGTACATATCACCTCTATTGGATAAATGAGTCTCAAGTATGCAGTGCAGGAACATCGAGGTGAGAGTATAAGTGGTTGTTAGAGAATAACTTATACTGAGCGTGACCAACATGAGAAACCACTTGGATGTCTACTGTTGCTCCTAGATTGATTTTGATGATTACAAAGCAGATTGAAGGGATACAAACAATTGAAAAAGTCCTTATGCTCTTCAAGGGCAAAATCGTAATTTCACTAAAATCCTAATTTGATAGTACCATTTGGTAGAACAAATGATTTGAAATCTATTGGTAAAAATTTCATTGTGTTTGGACTTATATTTTTGAAGTTATGAAGGTTTGAAGTGCATGAGTCGACTCATGAGTCAACTCATGGCACTATGAGCTGAATGGCACGCAAAAAATTCCCATGGCACGCTGGATTTTTGGCTTGGCACGACCTGTGAGTCGACTCATGAGTCGACCCACAAGGCATGAGTCGACTCATGAGTCGACCTCTGCTGATTTGGGCCAAAAAATCCAGAAATCCAAGTTTCTGGTCTTTGCAACAGAAGTCGACTCATGAGTCGACTCCTGATGCATGAGTCGACTCATGAGTCGACCCCTGCGACGGGAAATGTCAGCAACGACTATTTTTTTGCCCATTTTAATTGCCATTTATGCTTCCTAAAAATCCTCTAACGGCTCTTTATCTGCCTAAATTATTTTCTCTTGCTACTAATGCCATAAAATGCTTAAAATGGTGAAAGGAAATTGCAGATTAAATAGCAGATCAAATTGCAAAGAAAAAGTGTGGAAATCGGGAGATCAAACGTGAGATCAAAAGAGAAGAGAGGATCCTAAATCTGAGATCAATGAAATATTCAAGAAGAAGAGAGAGGATCCACAATATTCAAGAGAGTTTGTGAAAAAGAAAAGCAAGAGCATTCAAAGAGAGAATCTTTCAAGTCGATTGTTTTCAACCTTGATCTAGAGATCGTTCAAAGCTTTCAAGAGATCATCAATCAACAATCAACCTCTTCTCAAGCGTTCAACCGTTCATTCATCTTGAGAAAATCTGAAAAAGGGGTTCTTCATTTGAGTAAAGCTTTTATTGTTATATTTGCTCATTTAAGGAGCTGTTATTGTATTCATCTGTGCTCTAAATATTCTTACTCTTTGTGAGTTTTTGCTCTTGTTTTTGGAGGATTTCCAAAACAAGGAAGGTTGATCCGAACCTGAAATCGGAGTGTTTTGGGTTTGCTTGTACCCGGGAAACAAGTGTTCTAGCTTGGGATAGCTAGGGTCGGAGTTTCCGACGTCTTGTATTCTAGCTTGGGATAGCTAGTGTCGGAGTTTCCGACGTTTTGTATTCGGGTTGAATACAAAGGATAGTGGATTAAAATTTCCAAGTGGGATCTTGGGGAGTGGACGTAGGTGCAAGGTTAGCACCGAACCACTATAAATCCTTGTGTTTGTGGTGTGCTTTATCGCTTTATCTTATTTCTTTATTATATCCTTGCAATACTGCTTTAGTTAATTAATATTGATTTAAAGCCATTGTTTTGTTCTTCATAAGTTATCTGTTGGGCTTAAAATTTTTAGAAACCCAATTCACCCCCCCTCTTGGGTTGCATAGCTGGGCAACAAGTGGTATCAGAGCCAGTGCTCTAGCCCTTCTTTGATCTAACAATCAAAGAGCCAAAGATCTATGGCAACCCATGTTGGAACTTCTCTAGCTGAGGGGCAATCAACAAACCGACCTCCACTTTTCAATGGGTCTAATTACACCTATTGGAAAGCTCGGATGAAGATTTTCATACAAGCACTCGACTATGATATGTGGAGTATCATAGTGAATGGTCCTCACACACCCACCAAGATTATAGATGGTGAGGAGTCAACCAAACCCGAGAAAGAATGGGATGAGGTTGACAAGAAATTGGCACAATTAAATGCCAAAGCTATGAATGTTCTTTATTGTGCACTAGATGCTAGTGAATTTAATCGCATTTCTACTTGTGCATCTGCTAAAGAAATATGGAATAGGTTAGAAGTCACCCATGAGGGAACAAATCAAGTAAAAGAGTCTAAAATAAACATGCTTGTACATAAATATGAATTGTTCAAAAAAGAGCATGATGAGTCCATAACTGCTATGTTTACTCATTTTACTGATATAATCAATGGTTTAAAGAGTCTTGGCAAATCTTATACTAACAGTGAACTTGTAAGGAAGATTCTCAGGTCACTGTCAAGAACTTGGGAAGCCAAGGTGACTGCCATCCAAGAAGCAAAGGACTTGAACACTCTACCTCTAGAAGAGCTTCTTGGATCCTTGATGACTCATGAACTTAGCATGATGCAACATCAAGAGGATGAAATCAAAAAGAAAAGAACCATTGCCCTCAAATCCACAACTTCACCTGATTATGAAACAGATGACTCTGAAGATGAAGATCAGGATGAGGAGATGGCTCTCATCACCCGGCAATTCAAGAAGTTTCTAAGAAAAAGGAAATAGAGGATGAGAAAGAAATTTACAAAAGGGGATCAAAGCATAGAAAAGGAGAAAGATCAAACCCCTATATGCTACGAGTGCAAGAAGCCAGGACATTTCAGATCCGAATGTCCTCAATTGAAGAAAGGTCCAAAGAAATTCAAAAAGAAGGCAATGATGGCGACCTGGAGTGCGAGTGATGACTCAAGCTCCGACGAGGAAACCTCAACCGAACAAGCCAATCTGTGCCTGATGGCACATGAACATGAGGTAACTTCTGAATCCACTAGTGAATTTACTTTTGAAGAATTGCATGAAGCTTTCTATGATTCAATTGATGAATTAAAGAAACTAGGGAAAAAAAACAAAGAGCTGAAATTGAAAAATCAGTCCTTAGTGAAACAAGCTGAAATTCTTTCAATTGAAAAATTCACATTGATTCAAGAAAATCAAAACTTTAAGGATGAAATTAACAGGCTGAAATCTATAGTAGATAAGTTCACCTTAAGTTCAAACAAGCTAAATATGATCCTTGATAATCAGAAAGCTATATATGATAAGGCTGGACTTGGTTATAAACCCCTGAAGAAACAAAAATTTTTGAAGGATATTTATGCAAATTATTCAAGCAAAAAGCCTACAAATATTACTTGTTTTAAATGTGGAAGAATATGACATAAATCATACACATGTCTTATTAACAAATATGCAAACACAAAGAAAATATGGGTTCCAAAAGGAACCATTCTGACTAACCTGAAAGGACCCAAGAAAGCTTGGGTACCTAAGACAGAAACTTGATCTGTGCTTGCAGGTGTGTCTAGCATCCCAAGAAGGAAACAGGAAATGGTATCTTGACAGCGGATGCTCGAGACACATGACTGGTGATGAATCACAATTCATCACTCTTGATGCTAAGGATGGAGGGATGGTCACCTTTGGAGATAATGGCAAAGGAAAGATCATCGGGATAGGTAACATTGGTATCACTCCCTCCAAATACATTGAGAATGTTTTACTTGTTAAAGGTTTAAAGCATAACTTACTTAGCATTAGTCAATTCTGTGATAAAGGGTATAAAGTAAGTTTTGAATCATCTGTATGCATTGTGACGAGTCCTATTAACGATGGCATTAAATTTATAGGACATAGGCATGGCAATGTTTATATGGTAGACTTGAATGATTTAACTAAATTAGACATGCAATGCCTAGTTTCCTTAAATGCTAAAATAAATGAGACTAGTTGGCTGTGGCATCGTAGACTTGCACATATTAGCATGCATTCTCTTTCAAAATTAATCAAAAAGGATTTAGTTCTCGGTTTGCCAAAATTGAATTTTGAAAAGGATAGAATTTGTGATGCATGCCAATTAGGTAAACAAACTAGAGTATCATTTAAATCCAAAAATACTATTTCAACTTCTAGACCTTTAGAGCTCTTACATATGGATTTATTTGGACCAACTAAAACCACTAGTCTAGGAGGAAAATGATATGGATTTGTATTAATTGATGATTACTCTCGTTTTACTTGGATTTTCTTTTTAGCTCACAAAAATGAAACTTTTCAAATTTTCATGAAATTTCATCGAAAAGTCACTAATGAAAAAGGGTTTTCAATTCAAAATATTAGAAGTGATCATGGAACAGAATTTGAAAATTATGACTTTGAAAATTTTTGTGATGAAAATGGAATTGGCCACAACTTCTCTGCTCCTAGGACACCCCAACAGAATGGGGTAGTTGAAAGGAAAAATAGAACCTTAGAAGAAATGGCCCGTACCATGCTCTGTGAAAGCAACCTTCCAAAATATTTTTGGGCGGAAGCTATTAATACAGCATGTTACATTTTAAATCGTGCTTTAATAAGACAATTTTTAAAGAAAACCCCCTATGAACTCTGGAAAGGAAGAAAACCAAATATTGCCTATTTTCATGTTTTTGGTTGCCGATGTTTTGTATTAAATAATGGCAAAGAAAAACTTGGTAAATTTGATGCAAAATCAGATGAAGCAATCCTTCTAGGTTACTCCTCCACTAGTAAAGCATTTAGAGTGTTCAACAAAAGAACCTTAGTAGTTGAGGAGTCCATACATGTTGTCTTTGATGAATCTAACGATCTTCCTTCAAGGAAGAATGAGGGTGTTGATGATGCAGATCCACTAATAGAAGGTATGAAGGAGATCACTCTAAAAGATTCAGCAACTCCAGAAGACAAGGATCAAGAAGATGAACAAAATGAGAAAGGTGAAGAAATTCAAGAACAACCTCAAGGTACAAATGACTTACCCAAGGAATGGAGATATGTTCACAACCACCCTAAGGAATTAATTATCGATGATTCTATGCATGGGGTAAAAACACGTTCTTCACTTAGAGATGTACTTAATCATTGTGCTTTTGTATCTCAACTTGAACCTAAAACTTTTGAAGAAGCTGAAAATGATCATAACTGGATTAATGCTATGCAAGAAGAACTCAGTCAATTTGAAAGAAATAATGTTTGGACCTTAGTGAAAAGACCTAAAGATTATTCAATAATTGGCACAAAATGGGTCTTTAGAAACAAATTAGATGAGCATGGAAATGTAATTAGAAATAAAGCAAGACTGGTTGCTAAGGGATATAATCAAGAAGAAGGAATTGATTTTGATGAAACCTTTGCACCTGTTGCTAGATTAGAAGCCATTAGACTTCTACTTGCTTATGCTTGCTTTATGAAATTCAAACTATTTCAAATGGATGTTAAAAGTGCATTTTTAAATGGATATATTTCTGAAGAAGTATATGTAGAACAACCCCCTGGATTTGAAAATCATGCTTTTCCCAATCATGTCTTTAGATTAAATAAAGCTTTATATGGTCTAAAACAAGCACCTAGAGCATGGTATGAAAGGCTAAGCAAATTTCTACTAAATAATGGTTTCTCAAGAGGCAATGTAGACACAACCCTATTTATTAGAAGAAACCAAAATGATATGCTAATTATACAAATTTATGTTGATGACATAATTTTTGGGTCTACTAATGAATCCCTTTGTCAAGACTTTGCTAAGCTTATGCAGGGAGAGTTCGAGATGAGCATGATGGGAGAACTCACTTTCTTTCTCGGACTCTAAATCAAACAATCAAAAGAGGGAATCTCCATCACCCAAAGCAAGTACACCAAGGAACTACTCAAAAGATTTGGAATGGAGAACTGCAAACCTATTGGCACACCAATGAGTCCCTCAAGTAAGCTTGACAAGGATGATGAAGGTAAAAGCGTAGACTTAAAATACTATAGAGGTATGATTGGCTCATTATTATATTTAACTGCAAGTAGGCCTGATATCATGTTTAGTGTTTGCTTATGTGCAAGATATCAATCTAATCCTAAGGAATCTCATTTGAATGCTGTTAAAAGAATCTTTAGATACTTAAATGGTACACAAACTATAGGGTTATGGTACTCTAAGGACTCACAAATTAATTTGTTAGGATATTCTGATGCTGATTTTGCTAGATGTAAATTAGATAGAAAAAGCACAAGTGGAACTTGCCAATTTCTTGGAGTTAACCTAATCTCATGGTTTAGCAAGAAACAAAATTCGGTGGCACTGTCTACGGCTGAGGCCGAATACATTGCAGCCGGAAGTTGTTGTGCTCAAATCTTGTGGATTAAGCAACAACTCGAAGATTTTGGAATCAAACTTAATGAAACACCAATAAAATGTGATAATACAAGTGCTATAAATCTATCTAAAAATCCAATACAACACTCAAGATCTAAACATATTGAGATAAGACATCATTTCATAAGAGAACATGTTCAAAACAAAAATATAATTCTTGAATATGTTTGCACTAAAATCAATTAGCCGATATCTTTACAAAGGCCCTTAGTGAGGATAGATTCTGTGAAATTAGGAGAAATCTAGGAATTCTAGATCCATTTGCCTAAACTTCTCTTAATTATTATCAAATATTCTTAGAGCTCAATTTCCAATAACTATCCTGGTTCCAAAAGCTCAGTTTTATCACTCTAAAAACTTATCATTGAGCAAAATTCTTTCTCCCAAAATTTTGAATTTTTCTGGAATTTATTTGTATTTTTCCTGATTTTCTGAACTTCATGAGTCGACCCCCATGAGTCGACTCAATGGCAAACTTGTAAATCCCACCAACTTCCATCGGGTTCATTGTTTTTAAAACGGGAAACCTTGTTTATGAGACGACTCATCTTCTCGTCGTCTTCCTTCCGAAAGCCGTCCTCTCCAACTCTTTTTGCTCCAAATCCAAGGATCAATTCTGAGGCAATTCTCCCTCCTCCTCTCCACCAAAAATTGCCTCCTTGAAAAGGATTTTTCTGTGCTTTCTCGCAGTGTTAGGCGCGGGTGGAACGTGCCCTAGAACTTCACCGTTCATTCAAAATCCACTTCTTTTCTCCACCAAAATTCTTCTTTACTCTTTTGTGATCCCTCCTCCACTGAATTCAAGTCTTCTTGTCTGCTACCTTATTGGATATGGCTCCAAAGATAAAACTTCCCCAAAGAAGGAAATCAATCCGAGAGCCTGAGGAAATTGTCCGAAAGAAAAGGCATGCTCAGTCTTCCACTGTTCCCAATCCAGTTTCAGTACCTGCTCAAGGTCCCTCTCAACCCTCCATAAGCCCCAGTGTAAATCTTCTTTCTGATAGAAAAGTAGAAATCGGGAAAAATATAGATTTTCGGTTCTTTGAGAAAGAAGGCTTTACTTTTGCTACCAAGATCAAAAATCAAGGATGGGAACTTTATTGCTCTCTTAAGGAAGTCACCTATGTTGATCTAGTCAGAGAGTTCTACCAGAACCTAAATTATGGAAACGGATCTGTGACTTCAACTGTAAAGGAGATTGACATCTGTTTGGATTCTAGGATATTGGGAGAGATACTTCAGTTGCCTAGTGAAGGATACTCATATATGGAACTCCCAATTAAAGAAGAAGGGATCAGAATTATCTTAGGAGAAGATTTTTCAGGAAGTTTAAACAAATTGGAAGCAAAGCTACTGTCCATTGAGATGAGGGTCCTGCATCAGATTGTGACAAAACTATTCTTTCCTAGGAGTGGTAGACATGACTTACTATCTGGCAGAGATGTATGTGTCATATTTCATATCATCACTCAGACCCCCCTAAACCTCCCTACACTTATGATAGAGGCCATGAGAGAAACTTTGAACAGATCCAAGGCTCACTTGCCTTATGGTATGGCCCTTACTAGAGTTTTTAGGAGGTTTGGAGTTAGCTGTGAGGGGGAGACACCTACCAAGCTCTCACATGTGGACACTTTCAACCAACACAGCCTGCACCGAATGGGAATTACAAAGACTGTTGGTGGTTGGATCAAGGGCTCTGAAGAAAGAGCTGAGGAGAGAGCTGAGGAAAGAGCTGAAGACAGAACTGAAGGCAGAGTAGAAGAAGAAGGTCCATCTTCTCCTGTACATGATTTCAGGGCAGCTTTACCAAATACCCAGTTCATTCATGATACTGAGGCTGGCCCTTCTGAGTTTACTAGGATGCCCACACCAGTGTATCAGCCAGAGAGTAGAGCACCTCATTCAGAGTTCAGACTGGCTGACGATCAGATCGAGCATATATCTCAGCGTGTGGCTTCTTTGTTGTCTAGCCAGTGGAGTAGTACTTCTTTTGCACCTGGAGCTACTTCTTCTGATCAGACCATTACTCCCCACATCTCCACTATATTTCAGATGATTTCAGATCAGTCCGTCAGGATACAGCAGCTTGAGGATACAGTCTGGAGACTTACTGGCAGAGTTCTTGACTTGCAGGGGCAAGTCCTTGCATTGGCCCATCCCCAGCCACAGGAGTCTACCATTGAGGTCACAGACCTCACTGCAGAGGCTGGCAGGCTCAGAGGAGCACTAGAAGGTGGATATGAGCTACTGAGGAAAGAGATCAGAGGATCGAGTGAGCATGCTACCACCCAGTTCACTGCTCTACTTCAATCTGTTTCCAGAGCACTGAACGTACTTGATTCTATCAGACTCATGATATCAGCCCTAGTATCTCAGCGTTCTCAGCCTCCCAGTTCATCTCGTTCTCCTACTCGTGGCAGAGGCAGACGGGGTAGAGGACGCACTTCTGATCCATCATCTTCTCATACTATATCTGATGACTCTGATCATTGACTTATCTAGATCTTAGGAGTTAGTATCTTGTTCTAAGATCTATACCTTGGGGCCATTTAGCTGGTTGAATTTTATGAAACAATTATGATATTAATGGAATCATCTTTTACCTATATTTCTACCTCTTTGTAATGATTATATTTTGGTTATATTTCAATCTCCGATACATCTGTTGAAATATTATCTTCTCCTTATTGTTGTTTGCTATTGATAATTGCTATATTAAGGGGGAGCAAACATCTGTGAAAAACTCTAAAGAGGAAGAAATTAAAGAATATTTTCAGAAAAGGAAAAGAAAGAGTTAACTATGTTTGATGATGTCAAAAAGGGGGAGAAATTAAAATTAAACAAAAATTGAAATTAGACAAAAAGCAAAACCCTAAATTATGAGAAAAAGGGGGAGAAATTAAATTAAAACAAATATTGAAGAAATTAAACAAATATTGGAGAAATTAGACAAAAACAAGGATTGAAAGATTAAACAAAACTTTGAGAAATTTTGGTATCGAAATTTGATATCAGACAGAGAAATTTGGTATCAGACAGAACTTTAATCCATCAAAAGCAAAATCATGAGTACAATGCAAATAAGTATTTTTTTATATATATGCTCTGATATTCAAACTTGCTTTTGAAATTTTACTCACCTTGAGACATCAATAAGAAATTTGTTTTACTCTGATACATCCTACAATTTCTTTCAACTTGATCTGATACATGATAACATTTGATCCGATACAGTGTGAAGGTTTCTCTAAAATATTATAACATTTGCTCTGATACTGTATGAAATTTTCTCTGATACATTAAAAATTTTCTTGCTCTGATACATTATAAAATCTTTTCTGATATCATTGTAAAAATTATTTTTGCTCTGATACATAGAAAAAGTTATTTATCTTCTCTTGCTCTGAAATATCTTGAACTCAAAATGATCTAATACCCTTTTCAAATCTTTAAGAAAATGGACAAACTATTTTTGCATTTATATTACATGCCAAAAGAATCATACTCTTTTCAAGCTTATACACCCATAATGGATTCTTTTAAAATTAATGCATTAACATAAATATTTTTGTTCATATATTTTGTCATCATCAAAAAGGGGGAGATTGTTGCTCCTAGAATGATTTTGATGATTACAAAGCAGATTGAAGGGATACAAACAATTGAAAAAGTCCTTATGCTCTTCAAGGGCAAAATCGTAATTTCACTAAAATCCTGATTTGATAGTACCATTTGGTAGAACAAATGATTTGAAATCTATTGGTGAAAATTTCATTGTGTTTGGACTTATATTTTTGAAGTTATGAAGGTTTGAAGTGCATGAGTCGACTCATGAGTCAACTCATGGCACTATGAGCTGAATGGCACGCAAAAAATTCCCATGGCACGCTGGATTTTTGGCTTGGCACGACCTGTGAGTCGACTCATGAGTCGACCCACAAGGCATGAGTCGACTCATGAGTCGACCTCTGCTGATTTGGGCCAAAAAATCCAGAAATCCAAGTTTCTGGTCTTTGCAACAGAAGTCGACTCATGAGTCGACTCCTGATGCATGAGTCGACT
This sequence comes from Elaeis guineensis, assembly GCF_000442705.2. Taxonomy (NCBI): domain Eukaryota; kingdom Viridiplantae; phylum Streptophyta; class Magnoliopsida; order Arecales; family Arecaceae; genus Elaeis; species Elaeis guineensis. Next base: position 91,849,178 of record NC_025997.2, read on the forward strand.
CATGAGTCGACCCCTGCGACGGGAAATGTCAGCAACGGCTATTTTTTTGCCCGTTTTAATTGTCATTTATGCTTCCTAAAAATCTTCTAACGGCTCTTTATCTGCCTAAATTGTTTTCTCTTGCTACTAATGCCATAAAATGCTTAAAATGGTGAAAGGAAATTGCAGATTAAATAGCAGATCAAATTGCAAAGAAAAAGTGTGGAAATCGGGAGATCAAACGTGAGATCAAAAGAGAAGAGAGGATCCTAAATCTGAGATCAACGAAATATTCAAGAAGAAGAGAGAGGATCCACAATATTCAAGAGAGTTTGTGAAAAAGAAAAGCAAGAGCATTCAAAGAGAGAATCTTTCAAGTCGATTGTTTTCAACCTTGATCTAGAGATCGTTCAAAGCTTTCAAGAGATCTTCAATCAACAATCAACCTCTTCTCAAGCGTTCAACCGTTCATTCATCTTGAGAAAATCTGAAAAAGGGGTTCTTCATTTGAGTAAAGCTTTTATTGTTATATTTGCTCATTTAAGGAGCTGTTATTGTATTCATCTGTGCTCTAAATATTCTTACTCTTTGTGAGTTTTTGCTCTTATTTTTGGAGGATTTCCAAAACAAGGAAAGGTTGATCCGAACCTGAAATCGGAGTGTTTTGGGTTTGCTTGTACCCGGGAAACAAGTGTTCTAGCTTGGGATAGCTAGGGTCGGAGTTTCCGACGTCTTGTATTCTAGCTTGGGATAGCTAGTGTCGGAGTTTCCGACGTTTTGTATTCGGGTTGAATACAAAGGATAGTGGATTAAAATTCCCAAGTGGGATCTTGGGGAGTGGACGTAGGTGCAAGGTTAGCACCGAACCACTATAAATCCTTGTGTTTGTGGTGTGCTTTATCGCTTTATCTTATTTCTTTATTATATCCTTGCAATACTGCTTTAGTTAATTAATATTGATTTAAAGCCATTGTTTTGTTCTTCATAAGTTATCTGTTGGGCTTAAAATTTTTAGAAACCCAATTCACCCCCCCTCTTGGGTTGCATAGCTGGGCAACATCTACTCACTAGTCAATAGTTATCTTGATGCTACAGTGATATGAGTGGTCCTTTGACTTGTGATGTCATTGATTATTTGCAGTGAGGCTACTTACTTTGACCGTACATTCTCTTGGTCCCTAGCCATTCAGATCTTTATTGCATATGTTGGCTACAGCAGATTCAGATTCGTTGTTAGGAGTAGGATGTACTTTGAAAAAAATCTATCAATCTTGATAGAAAAGGAGAAGTCATATATGATTTACAAGATTGAGTTCAGAAAGTCTTTGGCCAAAATAAGTGTGAATACTAAAAAAGAGTTTTCATAGAATTCATAAGCGAACTTGAGTCGAGCCAATCTAGCATATGACTGACGATGGGGTCTGACGAGTTCTCCATGATCTCTGTCAAGTCGGAACTCATAATAGAAGGATTAAATCATACGATAATTGTACCTCAGGATTTATACTTTCATTCTACTGGATTGCCACTACATACTACTAGGTGTTACTAGTGGATTGTGGGACTTATCAGACATTATCTTGATGATCGATGATCCTCGAAGGGTAGAGTTGAAATTACTCCAATCCATCAAAAGAAGTTTCGATGATATTGTGATGGAGATCACAATATATCTCACTACCAGATAGAATGAAATCTATAGGGTCACACATTAAGGGATTTAATCTTGAATTAACTAATTGGATTTGTGAAGTTCTAATTGAGTTAGGATTTAGTGAAATTTTATTGAGTTTAGGAGAGCCATGCCAGCACATGGTTAAACCCAATTCTTCTCTAGACTTGAATTCCTTATTAGATAAGGATTGGATCAAGTCCATTGCCTTGAACCTAATCTAAATCCAATTTGATTTGGATTTAGAGGGGTACCTATTTGAGGATCCAAAAGGATTAGATCAAGCAAATTAGTTGACAAATAAATCTTCTTATCTTCTCCCTTGATTTTTTTTTTGTGACGAGGATTAATTGGAAAGAGAGAGAAGGCACATGCCTCCCTTTTTGGAAAGACCAAAGGATGCATACCCTTTGGAGTGGGCAGATGAAAGAGAGAGGGGCCCACCCCTCTTTTGCTTTGGCATGGAAGGAGAGAAAGAGAGGTGCTACGCCTCCTCTCTTGTGTTCACAAAACCCTAAGGGATGCCAAGAATTGGCACCCCAACTATTTGCCTAAATATTAAGGGGCGCCCCCTCATCGTGCCTTATAAGATGAGGGTGCCCCATCTACTTGCCCATTTGAGATAAAGGCCTTTCCAATTGGATCTGATTTTTTTAAGAAGAAAATTAAATTAAAAGGCAAGAAATCTTATGAAATGAGGACTAACCTTTTTAGCTTGATTGGATAATGATTTGGAATCAAGGAAAGATCTATTTAAGGGATGGTCTCTTAGGATTTTTAAATAAAATGAATTTTATGAATTCAGATCTCTACCTCTCTCCTTCTCCAAGCTAACTCTTCTTCCTCCTCTCTTTCCACTGCCCAGGGATTGGGTGTCCCACCTTCCCACATGCCCAAGTTGAGGGTGATCTCTTCTAGAGCAAAGAATAGGGAGAAAGACTGTAGTTCAAGCATTGAGATCACGATCAAAGATCAAGAGTTAATTAAAGGTTTAAAAGATTGAGATTCATCTTGATGAAGAAAAATCTATAGCAAGAAGAAAGGTTCAATATTGATCCTGATGGATATCTATAGAGGTTGAGCACGTGTACGGCTCAAGAACCTTCAGATCTAGGATCATCGATTGTGGTGTATTTCAATCCGCGCTAAGTATTGAGATTGATCTCAATTTAATTTAATTTAATTTAATTTAATTTAATTTTTAGATTAGATATATATCTAGATCTGAGTACAGGTAGTATTAGATTTGATCTAAAGCATATAGGGTTAAAGGGGTTTAACCTAGATATGCTTCCGTTGTTTCAAAATTATTTTGAAATCTATGCATGCAACCCTACCCATTTTCTAACAGTGGTATCAGAGCCACTGATTTTTTACGACATGTATAATCTGATTTTTATGTTAGATTTGAAAGTTTAAATAATTTAATATTAATCTTGTGTTGGTATAAGATTGTCCTAATATAGGGTTTATCCTCTATATTGAAAAGATTATTTGCTCAACATTACTTTTGTTGGTCTAATATAAAAATCCAATCTTTCTCTTATACAAAGCCAATATGTATCTGGGGTAAATTTAAAAACCACTCCCATGACTCTCTTGTTTCTACTTCTACTATTGTCCAAGCTATAGAAAACATCCTTTCATTGGCATCTCTCCCAACTGTTACTAGTAGATGTCCTTGGCAAACTGACTTAAGGAAATAATCATTTAAACAAATTATGGGCCTACGACTGGTAAGAAATCCTTTCTTGTATTCATCAAAGCATACATAAAACTTTTGAAAAATAGGCTTCACCTCAACTTGTGGCCTCCATACATAAATAACAACTGTGTTGTTAGGGTTCGACCTTTTGAGCATGGTCATATAGTCTTGCATATTGCACTTTATAAGATCTTTGAATTTTCTCAAGTATCCTCTTTTTTGCCCTATAGCATTGTATATTGAAACATTAATAATCAGGTTCTTGTGAACATTATCCTATAACTCTTTGGCTTTAAAATCAAGATTGCTCATAAACTTATCTAAGTAGTACCTAGCAAATTGAGATGATGTTATTAGGCAATTTTCATAGCTTCTACTACATTTGCATTCAAAATAATAGTACTTAACTTAAAATAATTTTTCTATACTCATCCATGAAGCAGATATCCTTCACGAATAACCATCAGCACATACAATGATAGTGTAAGAACTCATTCCTTTTGAATCTAAAATTATATTCATTCAATATCCTATATATCTTCACAACATCTTTAAACTCCTTACGATTATCAAACTTAATTTTATTTAAGATTTTTAGATCCTTCAAATTTGTTCTAATATTAAACTCTTCAAATTTTTCATCAAATCTATTGTAATATTAAACTCTTCAAATTTTCCATCACTTTTTCTAACACCATCACCATCAGAATCAGTATAATCATATTGAGGTATTTTTCCTTCTTCCATATCTTTCAAGAATTGATTGGATGGATCTTTAAGTTTTTGTACATGTGCATCTCTATCTCAAAATTACTTTCAAAGTCAATACTATTATTAGGTTCCATCACACTCACATCTACAAAATCACCATCACATTCAGCATTACTATTACCATCACTATTAGAACCATTATCAGTATCATTGTTAGCACTACTGTAAGCATCATTTTTAGTACTATCAATATTTTCATCAATCTTTTATCAATATTTTTTAGTAGAAGTATGAGCATTATTTTCACTAGCACCCACATTCTCACCCTTTCCATATTTACTTGCAAATTCAATAGTATCAAGGACTTCAGGTATATCCAAATGATGTTCAACATAAATATGCACTATACTCTCAAGGTTCACTTGACTAAATATCTCAAAAATCTGCTGGTCATCATATAAAAGTCTGAGGCTATTCTTGAAATCCCTTCCTAGTATCCCATAGTGTATTTTTTCCATATTACTATAATCCAACTTATTTAATTTATCAATAATACCAACATATGATATTTTGTCTTTATCAATATCCTCTACCTCTATCATTGATCCATTAATATAATCAAATGTAGGATGGTTGACAAATGAGCCATGAATAACAACTGTAACAACTACATCCATGCTGCAAAGGATTAAACAATTCAACTAAATATAAAGATACTAATTTATTTCTAAACAAGACATAATAGATAACCTAAATCATTACACAATAACCTAGTGTAGTCATCAAGGGTTCACTAAAATATTGTATAATAAGCCCTTTAGCAGGCGAAAGCAGATATTAGGTGTCCTATAGCAGACTAAAAGCAGACATAAAGGCTCCTATAGCAGACTGGAAGCAAACATTAGGGGTCCTATAGTATGTAGAGGCAGACATTATGCTAGTAATTTTTAGCATTTTAGCATCTCCAAGTAGAGACTAGGGGACCACAATCATGACTTAGAGAAAAAATAAAACATAAACATATCATACAAAGATCCAATAGAACAAATTAAATATAGATCTCTATATGTAAGGATTCATGCAAAAATTCTAATGCCTCCTAATCGTAAACCTATTTTTCTACTGTGCCTCTCAAGTTGCCATAGAACCTTCCATTTAGGTATCTCCACAGTCCTTTTCTTCACAACAATGGTGGCATTCCAAGGGGGAACGAGTAGGTGGCTGATTTGGCGGACCAAGTTACTAGATGAAGATGCGGTGGTGTTGGAGAAGAATACTTAGGAAAAATCAGGTTGGAAATTGGGAGAGAAGGAAGAATAGAAGGAAGATTCTTCTTTTAACCAACCTAAGTTTTCAATTTTAACTTGCCATGTATGTTTGTTTAGTGGGCCACATGCGGTCATGTGATGGTTATAAGCAAATGGCATTGAGCTTTATCTATCTATTTTTCTGATTTTGATCGATCTTGGCATTTATTAACCAAATTGATAAATTTAAAATTTGAATCACTTGATTGCTAGTATCCCCAAACTTTATATACAAAAATATTTTTTTCCAAAAAAAATGGTATGGTGGTCGAATTCTTTAACCAAAGAATAATGAATTGGTAAATCAAGTTACCTTCTTCTACCTCTTTGCTAGTCAGTCATAGCTCATCCAGTTGTTAGGTCATCTTGCCATGATTGAATAGCCTTGTCACAAGCAAGAATATGACACTAAGAATAGCTCGCTATAGGCATGAACATGGAACTGAGAATAGCCCCACCGCAGATAAGAATATGAAACTGAGAATAGCCCATTATGGACAGTAATATGGCATTGAGAATAGCTCCACCACGAGTAGACATGTGGTATTGAGGGTAGCCACCATGGGTAGGAACATGGCATTGAGAAAGTCCCACCATGGGCAAGAAGTAGTACTTGAGTTTGCCGGATACGGGCTGGAATATGACTATGATTAGTCTAAAATCCTAAAGACAACTATTGATGGAACTGAATTATGTTAATGAGATATGGATGATAAGATATAAAATCATAATGAAGTGAAATGAGTTTTATTTAATGATATATGTGTGGTATGTCAATTTTAAAAAGATGGATATTTGATGGTATATGATACATATTTTTGTATATATTGATATTGAGTTATACTGGATACTTGATATGAGATTTTGTGGTTTATGTTCTCTCTTTAATACTATATATCTATTATTCAAATTATACTCCTATATTAGGGTGAGTGTGTAATGTTTCTTACTGGCCTGTAAAGCTCACAACCTTCTTCTTTTCTTTTTTATAGTTACAGAATGCTTGTATTTGGCTAAGGTTGGGATCCAATTGAAAGGATTGACTGATAGAGTATCATTAATAACAATTGGATGATCAAGTTTTATAAATTATACAAGATTTGATATTTATTAATATAGAATAATTGTTATGAATTGAGATCAATAGTATTCATAGAAATTTAAAATTGTAATAAATTTTAAGATCTTACATATTCTTTAGGGCTTGCCCAAAGGGCTGTGCGACCGTTGCAAGCCTAACCTGGGTGCTAGGTTTGAGGTGTGACATCACCACACCAAGCTTTGATACCAAGTTTGTTAAAGCTAAATAAATGCCAATATTATGTAAATAGCATCACATAAATGATAGAATGAAGTCAAACAATGGGAAACAAGATGGGTTCAAATCCACTTCAAAAAACCTTCATTTCAACTATAAGAAATATAAAAATATAACTTACAAATGTACAGAAAAATCAATAACTAGAAAAATGATTTTTCTCTTATTGTATTCTTCCTTCTTTTCTATAAAAAGAAAAAAATTTATACTCGGGCTTGTCTACCAAGTTCTCACCATGCTCTTCTTTTTCTCATAAGAAAACCAAAAGATACCCTCTCCTATTACAACTCATGGGTTGATTTTTCTCTCATCCTTTATATAAAATTGGAACCAAATAAAAGACTGTTAAGTACACTATAAAATCAAAAAATTATAAAAATTTCATCAAACAAAATTGTGGGGGACCACTACCTCGGTCTTGATCAATTATGTCCTCGACTCCATCTGAGGATTGGTAGAATTTAGACTCCAATGGATATAGGGATGAGCACTTAGTTCCAGCCAACCTGAGGAAGTCAGATAGAAATCAAAGCTGACATGTACACAAAGGCAATCGTCATATGGACTGTAGCTGGGACCTCGACCATGGCCAAGGTGCTTGGTGCTTCACTGAAGTCGAGCATAGGAAAACATGGGAAAGGCAGCAATTCAAGTGTGGATGGTCCTCTACCATCATGACTCTAGAGAATCTAGATAAGGAAGAAGATGGCCAGAATTAGATCACACCTCGAATGGAAACTCACGAGCACAGAACAATCACCGCCAGCCTGATCCACACATGATAATCGAGAATCAATTAGTCTCCTAGGTGTGCATGACTCTAGCTCCTCTGTAAATAGAGGGGCATGGGGACCCCCAAGATAAGCTCTTGAAAATTATTCTCTCTTTCACTTTCTTCTCTATCTTTTAACTTAAGCATCAGAGGATCTTCATTGAAAAATACCCCGATTAGGATTTTTTGCATGACTCTAGTCAGCCCCCCAAGATCGACATCACTGTGCTGCTTGAGCACCATGACCGCAGAGATCATCCCTAATTTCAGGCATGGGATTTGGCAGCAACTTTTAGTGCTAGAGGAAAGGCCCCCAAACTTTGTTTCTAGGTTCTAATATGAGAAGTAGAGAATCACCATGAGGCCATGAAGTGTAGCATCAAATGAATCTCATTGTTCAAACAAGGTGTGGGCAATCCAGGAGGACCCTTTACCATCGATACTAATGGTCTCTAACAAATAGTACAGTAGCCTCATCTAGCAGGTACAGGCTTTGTCTACTGTAGTATGAGGGATGCAGCAAACTACCGCACCTTGGCCTATGTCAGAAATTTCATAGCAGGATAAGGCCAGACCGACAAGCAGACTTTCAACTCCATGCAGTCTAAGGTTAGGGGTTAGCCATCTTAGCTGACGAGCTAGTCCTATTCAGAGAAGACATAGATCCTCACCGACCCCACTATCAAGGAGGGGTTCTATACCAGGCAACTTTTCTCCTCTTCGCCATTCTACACGAGAGCATGGGATGGAAAGAAAGCTCTAGGAGATGCAATGTTGGATGTATTGTAGAATCAAGTTCCACAACAGTCAGGTATAGAGCTTGATTTTAATACTGATCCCCATTCACTCAGAAGATTATGGATGAATCGCTTCCAGCATGGTTCAAAATGCCACAGCCAGAGCCTTATGATGGGACCACCAATCTTGTTGATTATTTGGAAAGCTTCAAGACTCTGATACTCCTTCATGGGGCAACTGATGTGATCCTCTACTGAGCAAAATAGCTTGACACTAGTATTCAAGCCTTCAGCCTTATATAGTCAGCTCTGTCAATCAGCTTGGTTGGTTGTTCATCTCTCACTTTATTAGTAGTCGCCAACAATGCTAAAACTAGAACTCCCTCGTCAGCATCAAATAATGAGAAAATGAGCCTCTCTAAGATTACATCAACCATTTCAATGCTACAACTTTGAAGGTATAAAATTTGGTTCAGTCAGTGGCTATGATGGCACTCAAAACTGGACTACTCTAGAATGACATCCTCTTCTCACTAGAGAAAAAATATCCTAGAGACTTTGCTGAAATGCTAGAGTAAGCTGAGAAGTATGCCAATATGGAAATGGACTGGGATCAACATGGAGAAAATCTTAGCGATAGATCCCAAGCAAAGAATGACCAAGGGAAGGGGAAGGATCATAAGCGAATGGGACGTGCGGTGGGCAGGGGTTGCACCGATCTTGAACATCACCTCGAAAAGATCGAGTTGGATCTAGGATCGGCATGGAGAAAATCCTGACGATAGATCCCAAGCAAAGAATGATGAAGGGAAGGAGAAGGATTATAGGCGAATGGGATTCACGGTGGGTGGGGGTTGCACTGATCTTGAACATCGCCTCAAAATGATCGAGCTAGATCTCCCCCTAGGTGACATCGATCTAGAACTCTCTCTTGGAGGTTCAACAACTTCACCCTGCTCAACACCCCCCGAGCGCAGATATTGATGAAAATAGAGCATCAAGAAGAGCTCCCAAGGCCGAAGAGGATGACGATGCCGGCGCATGTGGGAAATGCAAGAAAATACTATTGATATCATTGGGACCACGATCATGATACTGAAGAGTATTGGCAAACTCAAAGAAGAAGAACCACTCATCCGATGAGGGCAACTGCAGTGGTATGTTGATGACCTAGCAAACCAAGATGAGCCCTGAGTGAGATGCCTCGTTGTGAAGACCCTCAGATGGACCGACTAGTCACAATAGAAATCCATACTATCTCTAAGGGGCAGCTCGACAACACTCTCTCCAAATCGAGCTGAGTAGAGGAAAAAGGAGCTGAAGAAAAAAAGGATTGAGGATAAAGTCATTTTTTCTAAAACCGATCTAGAAGGAATACAATGCTCACATGATGACCCTATTGTCATAACTTTGAATGTCTTAAATTATGATATACACTATGTTTTGATTGATAATGGAAGCTCTATAAATGTCTTATTTTATAATGCTTTGGTATGAATAGGCTTAGTTCCTGGGCAACTAAAGAAGTTGAATTCTCCTCTTATTGGATTCTCCTGCAACATAGTGTCTATAGAAGGAGCTGTCTTCCTTCCTATAACGATAGGACGAGCTTCGAGATAGTCTACTATTGAAGTAAATTTTTTAATTATAAAACTCCTATCTGCCTACAATGCCATATTAGGCCGACCTGAGCTAAATTCTCTCCAAGCTGTGGTGTCAACTTACTACTTGATGATGAAATTCCCAACTACTCGCAGGGTCGGTGAGCTCCAAGAAAACCAACAGCTAGCTAAGGAATGCTATATGGCAACTCTACGAGGTGAAGTGCTTGAAGAGCCCTGACCTACAGAAGAACTCAATGTCCAGGATGAGCTGACAGAGCAACCACTGGAGGGCCTCATCCCAATCCTGATAAACAAGTCTGATTCCATCAAGTTCATCCAGGTCAGTTTCAACTTATGTGATGAAGATTGCTGACACCTTGTCTCGTTCCTCCGATCCAATGTAGATATGTTCACCTGCTCGACCTCTAACATGCCAGGCATAGACCCAAAGATCATTGTCCACCACCTAAATGTAGACCTAAAGTATCGTCTGAGTGGGCAAAAGAAAAGGAGCTTCAGCCCTGAGCGACAAAAGGCCATAAAAGAAGAAGCCGACAAACTCTTGAAGGTTGGATTCATGCAAGAAGTTTTTTACCTTGAGTGGCTGGCCAACATGGTGTTTGTCAAAAAAGCAAACAGAAAATAGCACATATGCATCGATTGCACCAACCTCAACAAAGTGCACCACAAAGATAGTTATCCTTTATCTTGGATCGACAAACTAGTAGATGCAACCTCGAGCCATAAGCTTCTTTCTTTTATGGATGCCTTCTTCGGCTACAACCAAATTTGTATGGCCACCAAGGATGAGGAGAAGATGGATTTTATTACTGATCAAGGTCTTTATTGTTACATGGTCATGTCGTTTGGCCTAAAAAATATAAGAGCAACTTATCAAAGGCTCATCAATAGGGTCCTCAAGGAGCAAATTAAGAAAAATATAGAGGTATAAGTGGATGATATACTCATCAAAAGTAGAGCCGTGGAGCACCATGTTATTGACCTTAAGGAAACCTTCACAACATTATGACACTTTCGCATAAAGCTCAACCCTAGCAAGTGTGCTTTTGGATTCACCTTTGGTAAATTTTTTGGCTTCATGATGTCACAACATAGGATCGAGGTCAATCCTAAGAAGATCTGAGCACTTCAGGAGATGAGGCCATCAAAGATCATTAAGGAGGTGCAGCACCTGAGGGGAAGAGTAGCAGCCCTTAGCAAGTTCCCCTCAAGTCAACCGAGAAGAGTCTCCCCATTTTCAAGGCCCTTAAAGAAGTGAAGGATTTCTAGTATTTGGAGGAGTTCTAGATTGCATTCAATGAGCTGAAGAAGTATCTAGACTCACTACCTCTTCTAAGTAAATTGGAACCCGAAGAGGTCCTATATCCATACCTTAGGATCTCCACCTAGGCAATTAGCTTGGTCTTTGTTTAGAAAGAGGTAATAGTGTAGAAGCCTGTGTATTATGTAAGCCGAGTTCTTCATGATATCGAAGTCAGGTACTCGAAGTCGGAAAAGATAGTTTATGCATTCGTGCTATCCTCAAAAAGATTACACCCATATTTTTAAGTGCAGACCATCATCATCTTCACCGATTAATCGATCAGGTCAGTGCTCCATCGACCTGAGACTTAGGTTGGTTCATCAGGTGGGCTGTCGAACTAGGAGAGTTTGGTATAAAATACCTCCGTAGACCATCTATTAAAGCTTGGACTCTAGCCAATTTTATTTTGGAATGCACTATCATAGAAGAAGGGCCCGACATTGAACCAGGAGTCAGGAGGTGTCGGGACACCCGAGGAATGCTGGATTCTCCATGTAGATGGATCCTCCAATGCAACGAGCTCAGGAGTCAGGCTAATCTTAACTAGCTCACATGTGGTGGTCATCAAGTACACCCTGCATTTTGGATTTTATGCCTCAAACAATGAATCTGAGTATGAAGTCCTGGTCACCAACCTCAAGATACAAAGAAAATAGGAGTCTAGCATTTGAGAGTCCATAGTGGCTCTCAGCTCGTCATCGGCCAAGTATAGGGTGAATACAAAGCATAAGAGCCCAATATGGTGAAGCACCTAAAAAAGGTGAAAGATCTCACCTCTAGCTTTGCCACCTAAAATGTTCACCAAATCCTAAGGTCTGAGAATGTGAAAGCTGACATTCTATCAAAGCTCACCACCCTTGGAGTCATCGACCTCAAGGGAAGCTCATACATGGAGACCTTAGAGCACCCTAGCATCGAAGAGGCCCCGATGATGCAAATGGATGATGAGCCAAGTTGGATAGATCTGATCATCTGATTCCTATAAGAGGGAGTTCTAGCTAGCGATCGAGAAGAGGCCAGGAAGCCGAGACACCTAGCACCTCAATATTTCATGTCAAGGAAAAGCTATACAAGAGGTCATATTCATGTTAGATGTATGCCCTAGAAGCCAATTAGACTGACACATATAAATTTTCTAAGAACATAATTTATATATTTTGACTTATTAATGAAATAAACTTTAGGTTAATTTTTTATTTATATTTTTATATCCATGAATCATCCAAGAGATTAATAAGATGATGACACATATTCTCAAGAATTGAGAATTTGAGACATCTATCATAGTTGATTAATTCTTGAATGCTTTCGATCAATGGATAATCACAGAAATGGTGATTAATCTGATTAGTGCACAAGTCGCTTCTTTTAAGATAGACAAGTCTTGAGTCTACAGAGTGGAGACACTGGAGCAAGAGTACAGATATTTGTTAGAAAATAAAGGTATCGAGAGTGACCAATATGAGAAGTTGGATAGCTATCCACTTGTCAATGACTTACTCGATGCTACAGTAGTGTGTCTAATTCTTAGACTTATGGTGTCTCGACTATTCACAATGACACTATTATAGTTTGACTGTACATAAATTTGATCACTAGCCATATGGATCCTCATAATGCATGTTGGCTATAGTAGGTTCATTGTAGGATGCGCATCTAGATGAAATCTATCATCCTTGATAGACAAAGAAGATGGTTCTATGTAATTTATGAGACTGAGTTTAGAAGATCTTGATCAAGGTAGTGTGAATAGTGGAAAAAAGTTTCCATATATTTTTTATCAGGAATTCAAGTCGAACAAATCCTACATATGACAGGTGTTGTGGTTTTGATGAGTAATACATAACCTCTATCTTGTCAAAATCCTGATAGAAGGACTGTATCACACAGTAACTGTATCTAGAGGTTCACCATCTATTTTGCTGGAATGTCACTATAAGCTGCTAGGTGTCACTAATGGATTGTGGGACCCATGAGGATTATCTTGATGATCAGTGATTCTCATTGAGAAGATTGAAACTATTCCAATGATATTGTAATAGAGATCACAATATATTTCATTACTAGACAAAATAGAACCTATGGGGTCATATACAATAGAAGGTTGAGACTGATCACATGGTTAGATGATGATTAAGAATTGTAATGGGATTCAGATTATCAATATCATTGATAATTGGACTAACTTATAATTGTTACAAATAGTAAGGACTTAATTGCTAAAGGTTAGTAGGTTCAAGGAAGACTTATGTGTAAATATTGCACATCTTATGTGTAAATATTGCACATCTTAGTTTGATTGGATCAAATTAGTTATGGATGAACTCATGTTGAATCAAATAGGGATTTAGTTCAACTGAATTTCGGTCAAGCTTTGGGCTTAGGTCACATGCACCCAAAAAGGTTTGGGTGCATCAGATGTGTGACACCTGAACCAACCCACCCTAAATTATTTTGAGTTGGTTTTGACCAAGTCAAAAGGGTCCAGACCCAATGGTTTCTTGAATAAAACCCTAGGCGCAACATTGAGGACCAATTAGAAAACTTTGACCCTCTCTCATATGGGGTGGTGTTGGATTTCGGTCATGTAGTGAAAGTTAAATATTAAAAATTTTAAAATAAATATATCAATAGCTTTAACAATTAAAATTATCGAACCAAAATCCAAACCCTAGAATCACCTTGTAAATGTCGAACAAAACAAAAACAAGCATGCAAAGAGATAAAAATTTATACTTCATCCAATGAGCAATATAATAAGTAGGTGATCTCCATGAGGTTTCAAAATAGAAGCCTTCCAATGGTGATCCACACGAAAGTTGGCCAAGGTCCTTCCTAACCGATGCACCGCCATAGCCTTTTCTTTACAAGAATACTGCCAGCTTCAAACTCAAAAAATGATCACACCAACATCCAGTCATCTTTGATTTTACCACCAAAATCATGTCAAGAGAACACTCTTCAGAAGTCTCACAACTTAGGGTTTGATTTTTGGCTCCAATACATGAAAAAAATCAAATCTTATGACCAACTAGCAACACTTGCTAATTCTCTCACCACCCTTCTTACAAATTTTTCTCTCAATTTTTTCTTTCTCTTTTTCTTAAATTTATTTTAGAATTTTTATCCTCTGTTACACACCAATTGACTCTAATTTTCATTCAAAATTTAGCCCTTAGCCCATATGGGATGCCCCATATAAATAAGCTAAGATGGGATGTGAGGAAGGACCAAGGGGTGCCAACTCTTGGCGCTCCAAGTTCTCATGTGGAGAAATAAATCTTTATGAATTAATTTGATGCAGAAGAGCTTTCACACAGAAGGACTCCTTCTCTTCTATACCCCATAAATTTTTCACATTAAAATGACATGTAATAAATGAGGATCAGGATAAGAACCGATGAGTTGGATAAGAGTCTTCATGAAGAAGGACTCTTCACTTCTCAATGCAATTAAGAGGGGGCCGGCAATTTATTTTTGGTGTGAGATCTGGTGGGTGCAGAGGACTCCTTGCATACTTGAAACACTTCCAAGTTGGATAAGAACCAAATTAAATTAGACCCAATCCCATTAGGTTAAAGGCAACTGGTCTAGTTTAGCTCAAACACTTTGAATTGAACCTATTTAGAAACTTGGGTTAATAGAATATACTAGCATATCAAATTAACTCTTAGAATTTATATTAAATCCTTATTAAATCAAATCAAGACCAAATCCCAAAGTATGTGATGATGGGATGCGCAGGAGTTTCATGCATGCATTTCAAAAATTTTTATGATAAAAAATATTAAATTAAACTATTTAGTCTATAAATACATATATAAGATCTGGTTTTAAAACTCTGACAAATGGATCTATGATATGAATTTATATGTATAAAAATTTAAATTTAAAATAATAAGCATGTGAACCAAAAATCAGTATTTTGCAATAGATCTAATCTACTACTATCAGGGTTCTGAACCCAATACCTGAGCATGGGTAGTCAAACTCTATGATCGAGAATATAAATCTAAAGATTTTATCTAGTCACGTATAGCCGAACAAGCATCCAACCTCTATGGATGGTCCATATGAAGTCCTCGAGCCGATCAGCCCTCTGCGAAAGTGCTAGCTCTCGCAGTCGGCTTTTGATGGCAGATCTGATTTGAACTCCTTTGATTACCTCAGATCTTTTCGATGTTGAAGATGGATCAGAGAAGGATGCTGAATGGTGAAGGAAAGATACATAAAGACTCCCTTCTCTTTGATTTTCTCTCACCTAGAAACCCTAGAACAGTTCTAGATCTCTCACCCGAGAGGAGATTGGTCTCCTCCTTTGTTCACATCAAAGAAGATGGAAGCCTACCCAAACCTCACACCTCAAGAAAGGTATTCGGCCCCTCTTTCCCTCTAGTATCTTATAGTGAAAACTTCAGATTGGTTGGCACACAAAAATGTGAGCTTTTTATGGTTGTCGCACAAATCAGGTTAGATATGATAAGGGCTAGAGTTTGTTGTAATTCAAACCATTTTGAATTTCAATTTAACTCTAACATTTTTTCTCTTCTATCTGACTTAAACAGGGACCTACTAAAGGATTTTAGGCATGAAAAATATATGGGAGCTCCTCTTTTTTGTCACACAAAATAGGCTTCTTCACAAGGCACCAGTGAGTGGAATGATAGGGATTGGTTTTTTGAGTTTAAATTCAAACCTTTTGAATTCAATTTAAAACAAACCTAATCCACTCCAAAGAGGGTAACTAAAAAGGGTTTAGCTTCAGATTTTCTCACATACAAACTAATTTTGTGCAATGAGAAAAAGGATAAGTCTTTTTGGGTGGCGCAAGGGAGAGAGTCCCATTCATTTGGGACTCTAGGGTTTAACCAATTAGATTTTTTCCAAACCCAATCCAATTAGATCCAAATAAAATATAATGAATCTAATCTAATTAGGCTCCAATAAATTCAACTAAAATTTATCAAATTAGTAAATTAATCAAACCATAGATCCGATCAAATCAAAATCATTTCTCTCTTATTGATTAGATCATCTCATAACCTAATCAGACCTCACCTGATTGAATCCAATTCAATCAGACTTAGTCCAGACTTTAATGCTCAATCAAATTAAGTTAATTAGTGATCTAATTATTAATTAATCCTTCATTAATGATAGAGTTCCAATCTAGTGAGACTCTTCACCAGAGTCTTAGTCAATGGGACTCTTCAGCAGAGTCTCCATCCAATGGGACTCTTCACTAGAGTCCCAGTCCAGTAGGACTTTTTAGATCAGCCATTGATCAGAGAGAAACTTCTAATGTGTATATGATCCTGTAGGTTTGAACTTAAGCCAGTAGCACAAGAACTGATTCCTGTACCAATCAGAGTAACCATCAAGCAATGGTATCCGACTTCCAGAAAGGCCGAATGTATGCAAACTAACACTCAAAAACCTACTTGGATATAGTTACTGTATAATTCATCCATTTGACCCTTGATGCTAGGATGACTTAGAGTTTAGACTATCAACTCTTAACAGTATATTCATTATATGTCTCAACCTAATAAATCTTGTGACTCCTCATAAAGATTGTCCTGACCAAGATCTTACTAAATTGAAACATAAAGTATTCTCTCCAATCGTTTGGAGTGATCAATTCCATCTTGACTCATACACTGACTTCACAAGTACTTGATTGTATTCAAAAATCTTTCGATCCTAAATTAAAAATTCAGGTTGTCTGGTACCAAAGCACGATGAGTTGCTTCCAAGTCACCGTGGTGAACTCAGATTAGAGGGACACTTATGCCCATATCCCTTCGGAGTGACTCTTAATAGCAGAGTGCTCCAGAGTTGGTCACGTTCAGTAAAATATACACTTATATTTCATCTGCATGTCATACCAGCATCTCTACGCTCTTTGGTTAAGAGGATAACCAACATATATGGCACACAACAACCTATACTTGATATATCTGTCATCCTAGTAATAGCATATCATTTGGTCGCAAACTTATTTAAGGACTAAATGATAAATCTTCCTTTATCGATTTAAAATAGTCCTAAGGACTTTCGTCATAACACAGATGTTCGATATAGAAGATGTACAAGCTTATGATGAAAAATTATTAAATAAATATTTTATTAATTAATTCATATACAATTATATCAATTAGCACAACAGTAAATAGGCTGACGATTGACTTTGGGATATATTTTTCATCAACTCCCACTTGTACTAAAGTCAATCAATACAGTATCGTATACCCATCTTCATTTTTTGATCTTCGAACTCTTTTATCGCAAGGACATTAGTGAATGGGTCGGCTTGGTTCTCTTTTCCATCAATTTTCTGAAGGTCGATGTCACCTTGATCCATGATCTCTCGGATAAGGTGATAGCAACGCAGAATATGCTTCATCCACTGATGTGCCTTCGGCTCCTTTGCTTGAGCTATGGCTCCAGTACTATCGTAGTAAAGCAAAATTGGACCATCAATGGAGGGTGCCACTTTTAGCTCGGTGATGAACTTTCTCAGCTACACAGCTTTTCTTGCAGCATCGGATGCCATGATATATTTTGCCTCGCATACTGAATCGGCTCCAGTGTATTGCTTGGAACTTTTTCGACAGACAGCCCCACCATTTAGGATAAAAATATATCCCGACATACTTTTGCTATTGTCATGATCTGACTAAAAACTAGAATCAGTGTATCCTACGAGTTTCAAGTCAGATTCTCTATAAACAAACCACTGGTTCTTAGTATTTCTCAAATACTTAAGGATGGTTTTTGCAACCTTCCAATGGTTCTCACCCGAATCTGATTGGTATCTGCTCACTACTCTTAGTGAGTATGCCACATCCGGTCTTGTATATATCATGGCGTACATTATAGAACCCACTGTCAAGGCATATAGAATTCTACTCATATGCTCTCTCTTGAGGGATTGTCGGACAATCCTTCTTCGAGAAAGAAATTTTATGACCTATCGAAAGATAGTCTTTTTTTAGAATTTTCCATGCGAAACCATTTTAGCATGGTATCTATGTACGTTGATTGGGAGAGTCCGAGCAGCCTTTTAGATCTATCCCTATAGATCTTCATCCCTAGGATGCATGCTGCTTCTCTCAGATTCTTTATGGAGAATTACGATGACAGCCATACTTTTTATTCCCTATAATGCAGGGACATCATTTTTGATTAAGAGAATATCGTCCACATATAAAATAAAAAATATAATTACTGAACCATTAGCCCACTTATATATGCAGGGTTTCTCTCCGTTCTTAACGAAGCTATACACATGCTGATTATCTTATCAAAATATATGTTCCAAATTTCAGATACTTGCTTCAATCCATAAATGGATCTTTAAAGCTTGCACACCTTAGACTCGTCTGTGGATATGAACCCTTCAGGTTATATCATATACACCTCTTCGTTTAATTCTGAAAGGTTTTAGTGCAATGGCGGAAGTATGGATTTCAAAACAATTATTATGAAATCATAAAATTAAAATCTAACTCCAAGATGACCTTATCAGAAATTAAACCATATAATATGCATTAATATCAAATAAAAGATATAGAAACATACCTCTTATCGCTAAACCCTGATTTGTGCTTAGTTGCCGGCAGCAATCTGTTTGAGTTTCCACCAGGTGCCCACGTGTTCACCCTCCAACGTTGATCCACATGAGGACTCGATCAACTCTCTAGCACTTATTAGAAAATACTCTGTAATTAAATTCTGATTTATCAGAATTTAAATGCAATTTGGGCAGAACCTCCTTTCTTGGGTTTGCTGTCACACTATTTGACCTTTTCTTCCCTTTCTTTCTTGCTCCTTGTCTCCTTAATTTTTATTCCAATTCTCTAAGCCTTTTGGAAGATTTTTATCCTTTATCAGGACCTTATCTAGGCTAGAGAGAAGGAATAAAGAAAATTAGACAAGCAGAGCCTCTTGTAAGAAAGAAAGAAGATTTCTGAATACCCGAGACTCCTCGGCGTGCACCCCTATTTATATTGCACGTAAAGGTGCAATCCAAAACATCTCACACCCTCTTACAAATTATCTCATGCCTCTTGTCTATTTCTCATGCCCCATAAGTTAAGAAATGCCATGTGTACATCAAAATTGGGTTGAAGAGATGCCTTATTTCAGAAAGACTCTTCGATCTTAACTTACGGTGTTCAGATGAGAAGTCATGAAGCTTCTCTTATTGGCGCCATCAACCCATGCCTTTGGATCTAGAAGAAAGCCCATCCAATGGCCAAGATATATGGTGCCAATTTGAAGAATGGCGCAAGAGATTAATGGGTGTGGATAATTTAAAACTTATCTCCCCATTTGAAATTTCAAAGGGGCGCTTCCAAGAGGTGGCGCATGAATTTAATCCTTATCCTTTTCTTAATTCTTCTACGATGAGTTTAATACTCAGAAGGACTCTTAGGTGCCTCCTAAGACATCTGAAATACATTCATAGAATAAAGGTTATGGAGAAAAATAGGATAGACCTTATCTAAAGGTGTCGCCAACTCCATCCATGCGCCATGTGGCTCATGCGCATGGATTTAAATCCACATGCCAAGAGAGAGACTCTTAGGCATGTGGTTCCCTGGTTTTTGGCACCCAACAGCAAGCCCAATTAAAACACTTCGAACCCACTTCAAGACCAAATCCAATTTGGCTCAAATTGGTTCTAAATTAGCCCAAATTGGAACCCGATTCGAATTCGATTCGAATCTAAATGCTAGGGTTTGCAACATGTGCTAGCATGTTCAACTTGCAAACATGGTTTAATCAAATTAAACCCATGATCAATTCCCTTTGTGTGTGACCCATTGGGTTTCACATCTAGCCAGCAGTGAGTCCAGGTGTAATTTAAACTAATTTGGTTAGAACACAGTCTAGCCGATTTAGGTCAAATCAAGCTAAACCATTTTGATCAATCAGAACAGCTTTTAATTAATGATCGAATTAAACTCTTTAATTCGATCAAACTCACAAGACATAATTGACATCTAGCAACATATCATGTCTACCTAGTAGATATAGAATTTTGATTGAAATACCAAAAATACCCTTCAGTGAAAATTACCGTGCAACTTTATCTTACGATCATCCTGCATCCCGAATATAAGTTTGGGTATGGAAAAATGTCAAACCCAATTTTATATTCATATTTTCTTAATAAATAATAATAATTTGATTTATAAAATATTAGAAACTATTTCTAATTTTTTCATAATGCTTTGATCAAAGTCTTCCTGAATCATTATTTGATTGAAGCAGATAGGATGCGATCTCCTCTTACTAGGAGCGATTGTTTCCATATTGACCTACTCACAACCTTCATAAGCAATCCATCATATCCAAAACATCCCGTACATGATTAAATCATGAATGAGTATGATCCAAAATATGGATTCATGCTTATAAGGTTCTATGGCAGTCTCAGGTCAAAAGATTTACATGCACAATTCCCACTATAAGAAAAAATCTGTTGACATGTAGATAAGACTCCATCAGATATTCTTTAATTCAATCAATTCAGTGAATTCATTTTCTAATGAACACTTACATCTTTATATTAGTGTCATACACAAATAATTGTGAGATTAATTACCCTCTCTGTCGAGCATACACAAGATGTACCAGTCTTACCAAAAATATTGATCCCCTACTCAATATTCCATCGACTAGGAATATTTAAAATTAGAGTTTTAAGATTTTAGGTCTCACATGGTATGATCGCATCATAACCCTAAAACCATAGCCCTAATTTATGGGGTTCATCAAAATAAGATGCAGCATATGATGAACTAAATGCCTTTATTTATTTAAAACATCAGTACATGAGTTGTCAGGAGACAAAAAATATCCATCTATTTATATATTTTGATTGGCTTATAGGGCATATTCCTTTCAATCTCCCACTTGCACTAAAGCCAATCTCCCATATATTTCAACCCCATACAATCGAGATGGCGATCGAATTGCTGCTGTGGTAAAGCTTTAGTGAATGGATCTGTTATGTTGTTCTTGTTTCTACTCGTTCAATAATAACATCTTGTCTTTCAATTATTTCACGAACGAGATGGAAGCATCTCAAAATGTGCTTGGATTTATGGTGAGACCTTGGTTCCTTTGCTTGAGCAACTGCTCCAGTATTATCACAATAAAGTGGTACTGGGTTCTCAATCTCAGGAACAATGCCCAATTCAGTGATGAACTTCTTCATCCAGACAGCTTCCTTGGCGGCTTCACTTGCAGCTATGTATTCTGCCTCTGTGGTTGAGTCAGCTACTGTTTGCTGCTTAGAACTCTTCCAACTCACTGCTCCACCATTCAAAGTAAAGAAATACCCTGAAATGGATTTACTATCATCTGGGTCTGATTGAAAACTAGAATCAGAGTATCCTTCTAGTTTAAGATCAGATCCATCATATATGAAAAAAAATATCCTTAGTCCTTCTTAAGTACTTTAGAATATTTTTCACATCCTTCCAATGATCCTCTCCTGGATCAGCCTGAAATCTACTGGCTATGCCTAAGGCATAAGCTACATCAGGCCTGGTACATAACATAGCATACATTATTGATCCTACAATCGAAGCATAAGGAATAGAACTCATTCTATTTCTCTCTTCATTATCTTGGGAGACATCTTCTTAGAGAGATATATGCCTTGACTCATGGGTAAATAACCTCTTTTACTTTCATTCATACTGAATCTTTTCAGTATTAAGTCAATGTACTTAGACTGAGATAAGCCTAGCATCCTTTTAGATCTATCTCTATAGATCTTTATACCAAGTATATAGGATGCTTCCCCCAAGTCTTTCATGAAAAACTTATTTGATAGCCATAATTTGACTGTTTGTAACATTGGGATATCATTCCCAATAAGGAGTATGTCATCTACATACAGAACCAAGAAAACTAGGGCACTCCCACTAGTCTTCTTATACACACAAGGTTCATCCATATTTTTGATGAAGCCAAATTCTTTGATTGTTACATCAAAGCAGATGTTCCAACTCTTTGAGGCTTGCTTTAATCCATAAATGGATTTCTTAAGCCTGCATACTAGATTTGGTCTGTCATTTGAGACAAAACCCTCTGGCTGTGACATGTAGACCTCCTCTTCTAGAAAACCATTCAAGAAGACGGTCTTCACATCCATTTGCCATATTTCATAATCATAGTATGCTGCTATTGCAAGCATTATCCGAATAGATTTGAGCATGGCAACGGGTGAAAAAGTTTCATCATAATCAATATCCTGTTTTTGCCTGAAACCTTTAGCTACCAATCTAGCTTTATAGGTTTCTATTTGACCATCTGCTCCAATCTTTTTCTTATAGACCCATTTGCACCCAATAGGGTTTACCCCTTCTGGTGCATCAACCAAAGTCCATACTTTGTTGGTATACATGGAGTCCATCTCGGATTTCATAGCATCCTGCCATCTGTCTGAGTCCTTCCTTATGACAGCTTCTGTATAGGTTAAAGGTTCGTCATTCTCAATGACTTGGGCTTCATTATTCTCAATAATGAACCCATACCTTATAGGTACATATCGTACCCTCTCTGACCTACGGATAGGAGTTATGTGTTCTAGTTCTTCTTTATTTATGTGAATATTTGGTTGAAAAATATCTATTTGTTTTTGTTGAACTTCATTAATTTCAATATTTCTCCCACTGCCTCTTTCTAGGATAAATTTTTTCTCCATGAAAGTGGCATGTCTACTTACAAATACCTTTTGTTCAGTAGGGTGGTAGAATAGATATCCTATACTATCCTTAGGATATCCTACAAACAAATATTTATCTGCTCTAGTATCTAGTTTATGTCCAAAATTTCTTTTGACATATGCTGAACATCCCCATATCTTAAAATATTTAAGATTGGGCTTTTTACCTCTCCATATTTCATATGGAGTGCTAGATACAGATTTAGAAGGTACTCTATTCAAGATAATTATTGCGGTCTCTAAAGCATAACCCCAGAAGGAAGTAGGTAATTCAGTGAAGCACATCATGGATCGTACCATATCTAATAAGGTACGATTTCTCCTTTCGGCTACACCATTTAATTGTGGCGTATAAGGAGGTGTCCATTCAGAGATAATTCTCTTTGCTTTAAGATGGTCTAACAATTTATTGGACAAGTATTCTCCTCCTCGATCAGATCGAAAGATTTTTATACTTTTTCCAGTTTGTTTTTTGACCATACTTTGATACTCTTTGAATTTATCAAAGGCTTCGGATTTATGTTTCATAAGATACACATATCCAAACCTAGATAAATCATCTGTAAATGTAATAAAATATGAGTATCCACCTCTGGCATGAGTTGTCATAGGGCCACATACATCTATATGTACAAGTCCTAACAACTCGTTTGTCCTATCTTCATGTCCACTAAATGAAGTCTTGGTCATTTTACCCATGAGACATGATTCACAAGTTCCTAATGATTCACAATCATAAGAATCAAAGAACTTTTCTTTGTACAACTTGTTAATCCTAGTCTCACTAATATGACCGAGTCGACAATGCCAAAGTAAGGTATTATTTACATTATCTCTCTTACGTTTACTATTTTCATCAACATAAAAATATTATCATTCAAGCATAGAGTCAACAAACCATTGTCAAAAATGCCATAACAAATTATTTCATTAGAAAAATTAATCGAGCAACCATTGCTCGTTACAGATATTTGATATCCTTGTTTTATCAACAAGGGTACAGATACAATATTTTTAATGATCTTAGGCATGTAATAATAATTTGTTAGCTCTAAGATCTTCCCAGAAGGAAACTTCAAGATATATGTCCCTACAGCTTCTGCTTGGATAGAATCTCCTCCAGCACCATAGAGCTCGAAGTCTCCCTTCCTCAAACTTCTAATTTTCTGCAGCCCCTGCAATGATTTACAGATATGAAAACCACAGGCAGTATCTAATACCCATGAGTTTGAAATGGAAGAATTTAATGATAATATTTTATGTATCTCATACATACCTTTTGGTGCATTATTTGCACCAGTCTTCACTGTTGCAAGATAAGCCTTGCAATTCCTTTTCCAATGACCTGCCTTGCCGCAGTGGAAGCAGGTCGACTGTCCGGAGGTCTTCTTTCCCTTCTTTCTCTTATTTATACCACCTTTAGGGTTCAGCCTCCTTTTAGAACCCTTTTTGCCTGCCTTCTTCTTGGAGATCCCATTCACAAGAAGAAGAGGATCCTTATCCTTCTTGATATGGCTCTCTGCTGTTTTGAGCATATTTAACAGCTCAGGCAAGGAAGAATTCAGTTTGTTCATATGATAGTTCACGACAAACTGAGAAAATGATTCTGGAAGTGATTGCAGGATTAGATCCTGACTCAACTCTCCATCCATAACAAAACCTAATTGACCTAATCGAGTGATCAGGTCAATAACCATCAGAACATGGTTTTGTACGGATGACCCCTCTGTCATTCTGGCATGGAATAACTGCTTAGATATCTCATATCTTGCAGTCCTACTCTATTCTCCATAAAGCTCTTTTAAATTGAGCAATATGGAATGAGTGTCCATGCTATCATGCTGCCTCTGTAACTCATTTGTCATAGAGGCAAGTATGATACACTTGACAGTTAAAGAATCATTTTGCCACATCCTATATGTGGTTTTTTCTTCCTCTGTGGCATCCTCCCCAACTGGCTCAATATCAGGGGTATCGAGAATGTAAGAAAGCTTCTCTTGACTAAGTACTATTTTAAGATTTCTCAACCAGTCCATATAGTTGGTACCAGTCAATTTATTTGTATCCAAAATGGAGCGAAGTGAAAATGAAGAAGCCATTAATCTACATAATAAAGAACATTACATAAGCGAACAACTCAAGATGATATACACAATTAAATTAGGACTTTAATTTTATTGTGTCTCCCACTAATTTTATCAGACATCATAACCCTTTAGTATGATGTTTGAGAAAACCTTGATTGATTTTCTTAGTAGGATTGAGACCCTAATTCCTTATAAAAGATCTTGTGGTTGCACAACAAACCTTTTATAAGTTTAAAGGTAGGAAACTCTTTCCTATTGCATCTCATGCAATTCTCAATAAAAATCCTGACCACTAAAACATTAATAGCCTTGTGTTTACACAACGGACCATAATGTTTTAGTTAAGTAGGACCCTTCATTTTAATACAGTCAAAATAGAATATAAATGCTTTTGTGGTTACACAACAAAGTATTATACTCAAAAAATTGCTGTAAGTATCTCGATGCGCCAGAACAATATTATGTCAGTTTTCATAATTGGTCTTGTGGTTACACAACAAACCTAATATGGTTCGTGACATAGTAATGTCCTAGCATGAAAGAAGGCCATAATATAGTGAATATAACACCGAGCATCCCAGTCAAGAATTAAATTAATCTAATCAGCCAGATAAGTGGAAGAGAGGTGGGGGTCTCCCCGTTGCTTTCCTTAGATACTAATAAATTTTGGTCAGGTCAGACAACGGAACCAATTAGAAACCATATTCTCTTTACCAATCATGAACCACTTTCCTAGACACCAATTGATCAATTAGACATCATCGACTGGTTCTGCTATTGGTTAATTACACTATAACTTAATATCATTTTACAGAGGGTTTTTCAGGTCTCAATGCATATTTAATTTCTATATCATAATAAATACATGAATAAAAGAAATTAGCATCATAGTGAACACACTTCAATATGATAAAGCAACATTCCATAATTATATACATCATATTTTAATTATGAAATAATGAATATGATCTCATCATATAGCATCATATTGAACACAATTCAATATGATAAAGCAACATTCCATAATTATATACATCAAATTTTAATTATGGAATAATGAATATGATCTCATCATATAGCATCATAGTGAACATAATTCAATATGATAAAGCAACATTCCATAATTATATACATCATATTTTAATTATGAAATAATGAATATGATCTCATCATATAGCATCATAGTGAATACAATTCAATATGACAAAGCAACATTCCATAATTATATACTTCATATTTTAATTATGAAATAATGAATATGATCTCATCATATTGCATCATAGTGAACACAATTCAATATTACATAGCAACATTCCAAAATTATATACATCATATTTTAATTATGAAATAATGAATATGATCTCATCATATAAATATCATATTAAAACATAAATAATGATCATATCATATTTATAAGATTACCTTTAAATCATTAACATATCATCATATGATTTAATTCTAACAAGGTTGCTCTGATACCACTGAAAGGTTTTAGTGCAATGGCGGAAGCATGGATTTCAAAACAATTATTATGAAATCATAAAATTAAAACCTAACTCCAAGATCACCT
This sequence comes from Elaeis guineensis, assembly GCF_000442705.2. Taxonomy (NCBI): domain Eukaryota; kingdom Viridiplantae; phylum Streptophyta; class Magnoliopsida; order Arecales; family Arecaceae; genus Elaeis; species Elaeis guineensis. The sequence goes on from NC_025997.2 coordinate 91,875,713, forward strand.
TATCAGAAATTAAACCATATAATATGCATTAATATCAAATAAAAGATATAGAAACATACCTCTTATCGCTAAACCCTGATTTGTGCTTAGTTGCCGGCAGCAATCTATTTGAGTTTCCACCAGGTGCCCACGTGTTCACCCTCCAATATTGATCTACACGAGGACTCGATCAACTCTCTAGCACTTATAAGAAAATACTCTATAATTAAATTCTGATTTATCAGAATTTAAATGCAATTTGGGCAGAACCTCCTTTCTTGGGTTTGCTGTCACACTGTTGGACCTTTTCTTCCCTTTCTTTCTTGCTCCTTGTCTTCTTAATTTTTATTCTAATTCTCTAAGCTTTTGGAAGATTTCTTGTCCTTTATCAGAACCTTATCTAGGCTAGAGAGAAGGAATAAAGAAAATTGGACAAGCAGAGCCTCTTGTAAGAAAGAAAGAAGATTTCTGAATACCCGAGACTCCTCGACGTGCACCCCTATTTATATTGCACGTAAAGGTGCAATCCAAAACATCTCACACCCTCTTACAAATTATCTCATGCCTCTTGTCTATTTCTCATGCCCCATAAGTTAAGAAATACCATGTGTACATCAAAATTGGGTTGAAGAGACGCCTTATTTCAGAAAGACTCTTCGATCTTAACTTACGGTGTTCAGATGAAAAGTCACGAAGCTTCTCTTATTGGCGCCATCAACCCATGCATTTGGATCTGGAAGAAAGCCCATCCAATGGCCAAGATATATGGCACCAATTTGAAGAATGGCGCAAGAGATTAATGGGCATGGATAATTTAAAACTTATCTCCCCATTTGAAATTTCAAAGGGGCGCTTCCAAGAGGTGGCGCATGGATTTAATCCTTATCCTTTTCTTAATTCTTTTATGATGAGTTTAATACTCAGAAGGACTCTTAGGCACCTCCTAAGATATCTGAAATATATTCGTAGAATAAAGGTTACGGAGAAAAATAGGATAGACCTTATCTAAAGGTGGCGCCAACTCCATCCATGCACCATGTGGCTCATGCGCATGGATTTAAATCCACACGCCAAGAGAGAGACTCTTAGGCGTGTGGTTCCCTGGTTTTTGGCACCCAACAGAAAGCCCAATTAAAACACTTCGAACCCACTTCAAGACCAAATCCAATTTGGCTCAAATTGGTTCTAAATTAGCCCAAATCGGAACCCGATTCGAATTTGATTCGAATCTAAATGCTAGGGTTTGCAACATGTGCTAGCATGTTCAACTTGCAAACATGGTTTAATCAAATTAAACCCATGATCAATTCTCTTTGTGTGTGACCCATTGGATTCCATATCTAGCCAGCAGTGAGTCCAGGTGTAATTTAAACTAATTTGGTTAGAACACAATCTAGCCGATTTAGGTCAAATCAAGCTGAACCATTTTGATCAATCAGAACAGCTTTTAATTAATGATCGAATTAAACTCTTTAATTTGATCAAACTCACAAGACATGATTGACGTCTAGCAATGTATTATGTCTACCTAGTAGATATGGAATTTTGATGGAAATATCAAAAATACCCTTCAGTGAAAATTACTGTGCAACTTGATCTTACGATCATCCTGCATCCCGAATATAAGTTTGGGTATGGAAAAATGTCAAACCTAATTTTATATTCATATCTCTCTTGATCAAATAATAATGATTCGATTTATAAAATATTAAAAATCATTTTTAATTTTTTCATAATGCTTTGATCAAAGTCTTCCTGAATCATTATTTGATTGAAGCAGATAGGATGCGATCTCCTCTTACTAGGAGCGATCGTTTCCATATTGACCTACTCACAACCTTCATAAGCAATCCATCATATCCAGAATATCTCGTACATGATTAAATCATGAATGAGTATGATCCAAAATATGGATTCATGCTTATAAGGTTCTATGGCAGTCTCAGGTCAAAAGATTTACATGCACAATTCCCACTATAAGAAAAAATATGTTGACATGTAGATAAGACTCCATCAGATATTCTTTAATTGGATCAATTCAGTGAATTCATTCTCTAATGAACACATACATCCTTATATTAGTGTCATATACAAGTAATTATGAGATTAATTACCTTCTTTGCCGAGCATACACAGGATGTACTAGTTTTACCGAAAATATTGATCCCCTACTCAATGTTCCATCGACTAGGAATATTTAAAATTAGAGTTTTAGGATTTTAGGTCTCACTTGGTATGATCGCATCATAACCCTAAAACCATAGCCCTAATTTATGGAGTTCATCAAAATAAGATGCAGCATATGATGAACTAAATACCTTTATTTATTTAAAACATCAGTACATGAGTTGTCGGGAGATAAAAAAATATCCATCTATTTATACATTTTGATTGGCTTATAGGGCATATTCCTTTCAAATTCTCCATTTAGGAAGGCTGTCTTGACATCTTTTTGTCAGATTTTATGGTCCAGGTATGCTGCTATCACAAGTATGATTCGAATGGACTTGAGCATTGCCACAAGAGAGAATATCTCATCATAGTCAACACCATGAAAGAAGAGTGCCCTATAAGCCAATCGTAAGTGTATTGTGATGGGACTTTCTTTAAAATTTTTCAACTCAAAAAATGACATTTATTATTTGAGGCATTGATTCATAATATAAGCTACATCTTAATATATCTAAGATTATGATGAACCCCAAAGATTAGGATAATAATTTTAGGAGACATGAATGGGTCATGCTAGTGAAAATCTAAAATCCTAAAATTCTAATCTTAAATATTTCTGATCGTAGGAGCATTGAGTCGGGGATCAATATTCCAGATAGACTGGCACATCCTTTGTATGCTCAATGGAGAGGGTGGTAGATCTCACTAGCCACTTGTGTGAGATACTAATACAAGGATGTGAGTGCTCATTTGAGAAATGAATCCACTGAATTGACTCGATAAAAGAAAATATCTAATGGAAGCCTTATTTGTATGTCAAAGATGGTTCTCTAAATGAGAGTTGTACAAGTGATCCTTAGACCTGAAACCATCATGGAATCTTGTGCACATGAACCCATATTTTGGTTCATACCTAGGCATGGCATTAAGACATGTATGGGGTGTTCTGGATATGGTGGAGTGTGTATGAAAGTTGTGAGTAGGTCAATATGGAATCGATCACTCCTAGTAAGAGAAGATCACATCCTGTGTATTCTCAATCCTAGATGACTCAGAAAAATCTTTTGGCCAAAAGCAGGAAAGAGATTAGAAAAATTTTTTAATGCTTCTCCATTGGAGTCATTATTGGTTATTTAAAAATCGATATGAATATGTATTTGAGTTTGACATGATTCCATACTCATGAACATATTCAGAATGCAAGGATGATCGAAGGATTGAATTGCATGATAATTTATCACTGAATGATAGATTTGGTATTTTTATAAAATTTTATATCTTTTAGGTAGTCATGATACATTGCTAGATGTTAATCTTGACTTATAAATTTTTGACCGAATTAAAGAGTTTAATTCGATTGTCAATTAAAAATGATTCTAATTATTGAACTAGGGTTAACTCGATTGGACCAAAATCAATTAGATTGAAATCTAATCAACTTTGGTCAGCTTATACCTAGACCTACTACCAGCTAGATGTGGAACCCAATGGGTTACACACATATGAAAATTGGCCAAGGACCCTTTTGAAAAAGGTTGATTGGAATTTTGGATTCAATCAGGGTTTCGGTAAGCATGCTAGCACGTGTGGAAATCCTTGCTCCTTTGGAGACCAATTTGGTCCCATCCCTTGCTAATTAGCTAGCCCAATTTGGTAGACATTTGGGTCAGATCATATCACCTGGAAGCAGCCTAAATTGAGGTACCACATCCCATGTTAACACCAATTATGAAGAGTCCAACTTGTGGTGGACTCTTGGTGCAAAATAGGTTCTGCATACAAGTGTTGGAATGGGTAGAAGAAAAAATATTATTTTTTGTGAGATTAAAATTATATGTGATAGCTCATATCACCCTCCATCCTCTAGTACACATCTCAAAATATGAGATATATTTTTTCTAAAATTTTTGAGGAAGAGAAAAAATTAGAAAACGAAGGATGTCTCATGCATGTGCGCAAAAGCATCGCATCTCTCTGTGATTTGGAGAGTCCTTTTCCCTATCAAATGCTTTTAGATTAGAATGAGTTTTAGTGATAATGTTATAAATTTGATATGTTATGTTTGATAATTTTTTTAGAATTTTTCCAGACTTATCTAGATGCCAAATGGATGCCATAAGTCAGTCCTAATGCCTGCGTGCGTGGTGATCAGCACTCGTGTGAAGAGGTGCGAGGATAGCATCCTTCCGTGAGAATTTTATCATCATTTTTTATTTTATAAAATTTAGATTGAATCTCCAATCCACATAGATTTTTGAGGATTTTTTTTGATTTGAGAAGGGATATGAAAATATCCCTTCTTTGGTTGCATGCGTGCAGACCAGGATGCTGATCGACATATCATGGATAAGAGTCTTTCTGCTTGAAGGAACTCTTATCTCTGATAATCAAATTAGATATGCCTTTTGGATAAGGCATGTCCCTCTCATTTGGCATCCCTCTGGTGGCTATAAATAGGTCAGGGTGCTGGGTATCTGAGGAATCAAAGAGGGGTTTCCAATTTCTCTCCTGTTGCTCTCCTTTCTTTCTTACAACCTATCTTAGTTTTAGGACAAGGCTTTGGGATTTAAGACAAAGCCTTATCTGATCCTAACAAGGATTGTAAGAGTCCTAAAGAAGGAGAATCAGAAGTTCAGAGGAGGTTCTAAGAGGGTGAGGTCAGGTTCTTGAAGAAACTTGATCGGTACGAGGCTAGTCGAGTTCTAGGAGCTAGAACTCTTGAAGCAAGGTGAAGAAGGAGCACTGTCTTTGGTTCAATTTTCGTGTAGATCACCATTGGAGGGTGGACACTTGGATGCCTTGTGGAAATTGAGATTAGTGCTATAGGTATTCTTCTTATTCTAATTTATATTTATTATGCTTTGATTATTATAGTCAAGAGTTTCTGGGCATTAGGAATTCCGATGCATTAGGTGTTTTGAATGAAAATTTTAAACACCTAATCCTTCCACTGTGCCACCGAAACTCAGTAGTGGTATCAGAGCCTATCTTGATTTGTGTAATCAAATATTAAATTATTATCTTGATTGTGATCAAGAATGAGTTTTTGATTTGGTTCAAGTCGGGTCAAGAGTTGAACTCGATTGAACATCCAAACCCTATCATGTCTTAGAGATATGTTTTAAATATAAAATGCATGATGTATGTGTAGAATTTTCTTTGTAGCTTAGTACTCTAATTGGAGTTCATCATCAAGCCATCTAGTCATAAGAGCAAGTAGGGTTCAGAGACCCTCTCTTCTTATTCAATAGGGTACTCTTATGGCATGTAGGGGTGAAATTGTGATGTTCCAAGAAGAAGAACCGTGAAAAGAGTATTTTATATTCATGCATGTTATTAGAACTTCATGCATATATGATATGCTTGAAATGTTTAGTTATAATCATATTGTATGATTTTGCTTCCATATCTTAGAGATATGATAAGATGCCATAATTAGTTGTTATGATTATTAAGATACAACTATTATAGTGCATTCTTGTGATAGATTGAATTAGGATGTGTTTGAGACCATTAAAGCCCTCATAAAAATTATATTAAGTCGTAGTGTTGTGAACCAGAAGCTGACCTATTTTTTTGAATCGATTAATTAATTAGTGTCTAAGGAGTGTTTAAAGTGTGGTGGTTATTTAATTAGTTCCGTTGTTGATCTGGCCAATTTTATTGGTGTCTAAGAAAAGCAATGGGGGGACCCCCATCAATCTTAACATTTTTCTGATCAATTAGATTAGTTTGAATCTTGAATGAAGGTAGCTTAGTATTTTAAACACTACTAAGGGCTTTCCTTCATGCTAGGTTAATCTTACATCATGAACTATGGCTAGTTTGTTGTGTTACCATAAGGCTTGTCATAAGGATTGATATAACATAATCCTGGTGCATAAAAGATGCTTACGATAATTTTAGATATACTGCTTTGTTGTGCTAACACAAGGGCAGTTATATTCGATTTTGACTGTGTTGAAATGAAGGGTCTTACTTAACTAAAATATTATAGCTTGTTGTGTTAACACAAGGCTAATAATATTTTAGAGGCCAAGATAAAATATTGAGAATTGTATGAGATGTAATTGGAAAGAGTTTCCTACCTATGAACTCATAAGGGTTTGTTGTGTTAACACAAGATCGTTATGAGAAATTAGGATCTCAATTCCACTAAGATAAATATAAAATATATCTCGTTTACTATAGGAGAGGGCTATGGTATCTGATAAAATAGTGAGAGACATAACTAGTTTTAAAAATCCTGATCTAGTTATGCATGTCAAACATAAGTGATCTGCTTATACTATTATTTTATGTAGCTTTAAGTCTACATTATGGCTTCTTTATTTTCACCCCATGATATAATAAATAAAACTATGTTGATCAATACAACTATGTAGACTGGTTGAGAAACTTACAAATTAGGTTTATATCAGAAAAGAACTCCGATATTCTGGATATTTCTGACCCTAGATTGGTTAGTAATAATGAAAAGGTAATGATGTCTGTATGGGTATTATTTATGGTAAATTTAAAAATTAGGAGTATAATTGCAAGAATAATCTTGTAAGATTGAAGTAGGGTGCAAATGTAACATCAAAAGGTGTGTATATGATACAGACCTATTTTTCAATTGAGTGATTCAAACTCTGATATTTGGGTATTGGATACCACCTGTGGATCGCACTTTTGTAGTTCGTTACTGTAACTATAGAATATCAAAGATCTAAAAAGAGGTAACCTCGAGCTTTATGGCGCAAGTGGAGAGTCCATTAGTGCAGAGGCTGTGGGAACTTGTATGCTTGATTTACCTACGAATAAAATTTTAGAATTAAAAGACTGTTATTCATGCCAAAGGTCATTAGAAATATTATTTCTATATCTTTGTTATTAAAACAAGGTTATGAAATAAAGCTAATGAAAAATAGATACTCCATTTTTTTTTCTAATGAATTTTATGGCAGTGGTTATATTGATAACAATCTTTTAATTATTACACTCAATAAAAATATTTTTCATATTGAAAAAAATATGAAAAGAAAGAGAGAAAATATGAATGTCACATATCTCTGGCATTGTCACCATGGTTATATTAGTGAGTCAAGGATAAACAAGTTATACAAAGAAGAATTTTTTGACCCAAATGATTATGAATCATTGGGAACTTATAAATCTTGTCTCATGGGTAAGATGACCAAGACATCATTTTCTGGATATGGAGAGAGGACAAGTGAGTTGTTAGCTCTAGTACATATAGATGTATATGGACCGATAACAACTCAGGCCAGAAGAAGATTCTTCGATCTTTACAGATGATTTATTAAGGTTTGGATATGTGTATCTTATGAAATATAAATTTGAAGCTTTTGATAAGTTCAAAGAGTACCAAGATATGGTTGAGAAATAAACTGAAAAAAAAGTATCAAGCTTCTTCGATTTGATCGAGGAGGAGAATACTTATCCATTGAATTTCTTGATCATCTTAAAAATAAAGGTATTCTCTCTGAATGGATCCCTCCTAGTATGCCTCAGTTAAATGGTATAGCAAAAAGAAAAAATCATACTGCGATGGATATGATGCGGTCCATAATATACTTCATTGATCTCCCAATATCTTTCTAGGGATAATGCCCTAGAGACTGCCACATATATATTAAATAGAATGCCTTCAAAGTCTGTTGCAAGCACTCCATATGAGATATGGAATGGAAGGAAGTCTAATCTTAAATATCTTAAGACTTTGGACTATCCTACTTATGTCAAAAATATTTTTTGGACATAAGCTTAATGCTAGATCAGACAAGTGTAGGTTTGTAGAGTATCTTAGTGAAATATATAGATATTATTTCAACCACCCTACTGAACAAAAGATGTTTGTTAGTAGGCACGCCACTTTCTTGAAACATGAATTTATCCAAGAAAGAGGCAGTGGGAGGAATATTGAATTTATAAAAGTTCATGATCTACAAATCGATCCAGAAATACCAGTGGTTGGACCACAAGAAGATCCTCAATCAAAAGTACCCAAGGATGAGGTACATCCACTATACACACCTCTTCTCCGAAGGCCAGATAGAGTGGGTCAAGCATCTCTAAGATATAATTTTGTCATTGAGAATAATAATTCTATCAACATCATTTAGAATGTTGATCCACTGACCTATTCGGAAGCTGTCATGAATAGAGACTCAAACAGATAAATGAAAGCTATGAAATCTGAGATGGACTCGATAAATATCAATCAAGTGTAGATCTTGGTTGATGCACCTGAGGGTGTGACCCCAATAGGGTGCAAGTGGATCTTCAAAAGGAAGATCAGAGTAGATAGCCAAGTAGAAACCTACAAAGCTAGGTTAGTGGCGAAAGATTTCAGTCAAAAGCAAGGAATTGACTATGATGAAACCTTCTCACTAGTGGCTATACTCAAGTCCGTCTGGATTTTGCTTGCTATAGCAGCATACTATGATTATGAAATCTGATAGATGGATGTCAAAATCGATTTTCAATAGTAATCTAGAGGAAGAGATCTATATGACTCAGCCAGAGAGATTTATCTCAAGTGGGAGAGCGAATCAAGTATGCAGGCTAACGAGATCCATCTATGGATCAAAGTAGATTTTGAGGAGCTGAAACATCCGATTTGATATGACAATCAAAGAATTTGGCTTTATCAAAAATATGAATGAACCATGTGTATATAAGAAGACAAGTGGGAGTGTTATTGTCTTCTTGGTTCTGTATGTCGGTGACATACTACTCATTGGGAATGATATCCCAATGATGCAATCAGTCAAAACTTGGCTATCAAATAAGTTTTCCATAAAAGACTAGGGTGAATCATCCTATATACTGGGTATAAAGATCTATAGAGATAGATCTAAAAAGATGTTAGGCTTATCCCAGTCACGGTACATAGACCTCATATTAAAGAGATTTAATATGGAGGCAAGTAAGAAAGGTTACTTGTCTGTAGTTATGGTATACATCTCTCTAAGAAAATATGTCTTAAAGACACCAGAAGAGAGGAAAAGGATGAATGAAATCTCTTATGCTTCGGCTATGGGATCAATTATGTATGCCATACTATGTACCAAGCCTGATGTAGCTTATGCTTTGGGTATAGCTAGTAGATTTTAGACTGATCTAAGGAAGGATCATTGGAAAGCAGATGATAGCAAGTTAATATCAGGGTATATATTTATACTAATTAATGGGGCAGTGAGTTGGAAGAGTTTCAAACAGCAGATAGTAGCTGACTCAACTACTGAGCCAGAGTATGCTACTGCTAGTGAAGCCATTAAGGAAGCTATCTGGATGAAGAAACTCATCATGGATTTAAGAGTCATTTCTAAGATTGAAGGACCGGTGTCACTCTATTTTCATAACATTGGGACTGTTATTCAAAATAAGGAACCTAGGTTTCATTATAGATCCAAGCACATCCTCAGACGTTTCCATCTCGTTAAAGATAAGATGTTGTCTTTGAATGAGTAGACAGAATGAACAATATGGCAGATCTATTCATTAAGGCTATACCACAGTAGCTATATGATCGCCATCTTAATTGTATGAGATACAAAGATGATTGGCTTTAGTGCAAGTGGGAGATTGAAAGAAGAGTACCCTATAAGCCAATCGTAAGTGTATTGTGATGGGACTTTCTTTAAAATTTTTCAACTCATGAAACGATATTTATTATTTGAGGGATTGATTCATCATATTAGCTGCATCTTAATATATCTAAGATTATGATGAACCCTAAAGATTAGGATAATGGTTTTAGGAGACATGAATGGGTCATGCTAGTGAGACCTAAAATTTTAAAATCTTAATCTTAAATATTTTGATCGTAGGAGCATTGAGTCGGAGATCAATGTTCCAGATAGACTGGCACATCCTTTGTATGCTCAATGGAGAGGGTGGCAGATCTCACTAGCCACTTATGTGAGACACTAATATAAGGATGTAGGTGCTCATTTGAGAAATGAGTCCACTGAATTGACTCGATAAAATAGAACATCTAATGGAAGCCTTATTTGCATGTCAAAGATGGTTCTCTAAGTGGGAGTTGTGCAAGTGATCCTTAGATCTGAAACCATCATGAAATCTTATGCACATGAACCCATATTTTGGTTCATATCCAGGCATAGCATTAAGACATGTACGGAGTGTTCTGGATATGATGGAGTGTGTATGAAGGTTGTGAGTAGGTCAATATGGAATCGATCACTCGTAGTAAGAGGAGATCACATCCTGTGTATTCTCAATCCTAGATGACTCAAAAAATCTTTTGGTCAAAAGCAGGAAGGAGATTAGAAAGAGTTTCTAATGCTTCTTCACTGGAGTCATTATTGGTTAATTGAGAATCGATATGAATATGTGTTTGAGTTTGACATGATTTTATACTCATAAACATATTCAGGGTGCAAGGATGATCGAAGGATTGAATTGCACGATAATTTGCCACTGAATGGTAGATTTGATATTTTTACTAAATTCTACATCTTCTGGGTAGTCATGATACATTGCTAGACGTCAATCTTGACTTGTAGATTTTTGACCGAATTAAAGAGTTTAATTCGATTGTCAATTAGAAATGATTCTAATTATTAAACTCGGGTTAACTCAATTGGACCAAAATCAATTAGATTGAAATCTAATCAACTTTAGTCAACTTATATCTGGACCTACTACCAGCTAGATGTGGAACCCAATGAGTCACACACATATAAAAATTGGCCAAGGACCCTTTTGAAAAAGGTTGATTGGAATTTTGGATTCAATCAGGGTTCCGGTAAGTATGCTAGCACGTGTGGAAACCCTTGCTCCTTTGGAGACCAATTTGGTCCCATCCCTTGCTAATTAGCTAGCCCAATTTGGTAGACATTTGGGTCAGGTCATATCACCTAGAAGCAGCCCAAATTGGGACACCACATCCCATGTTAACACCAATTATGAAGAGTCCAAGTTGTGGTGGACTCTTGGTGCAAAATAGGTTCTGCTTACAAGTGTTGGCGTGGGCAGAAGAAAAAATATTATTTTTTGTGAGATTAAAATTATGTGTGATAGCTCACATTACCCTCCATCCTTTGGTACATATCTCAAAGTATGAGATATATTTTTTCTAAAATTTTTAAGGAAGAGAAAAAATTGGAAAATGAAGGATGTCTCACGTGCACAAGCAAAAGCGTCGCATCTCTCCATGATTTGGAGAGTTCTTCTCCCTATCAAATTCTTTGAGATTATAATAATTTTTAGTGATAATATTCTATATTTGATAAGCTATGTTTGATAATTTTTTTAGAATTTTTTCAAACTTATCTAGATGTCAAACAGATACCATAAGTCGGTCCTGATGCCTGCGCGCGTGGTGATCAGCACTCACGTGAAGAGGTGCAAGGATAGCATCCTTCTGTGAGAATTTTTTTACCATTTTTTATTTTCTAAAATATATATTGAATCCTCCAATCTATGTAGATTTTTGAATATTTTTTTTGATTTAAGAAGAGATGTGAAAACATCCCTTCTTTGGTTGCACGCGTGCAGACCAGGATGCTGATCGACGTATCATGAATAAGAGTCCTTCTGCTTGAAGGAACTCTTATCTCTGATAATTAGATCAGATATGCCTTTTGGATAAGGCATGTCCCTCTCTTTTGGAATCCCTCCGATGGCTATAAATAGGCTGGGGTGTTGGGTATCCGAGGAATCGAAGAGGGGTCTCCAATTTCTCTCATATTGCTCTCCTTTCATTCTTACAACCTATCTTAGTTTTAGGACAAGGCTTTGGGATTTAAAACAAAGCCTTATCTGATCCTAACAAGGGTTGTAAGGGTCTTAAAGAAAGAGAATCAAAAGTTTAGAGGAGGGTCTAAGAGGGTGAGGTCAGGTTCTTGAAGAAACTTGACCGGTACGAGGCTAGTCGAGTTCTAGGGGCTAGAACTCTTGAAGCAAGGTGAAGAAGGAGCACTGTCTTTGGTTCAATTTTCATGTGGATCACCATTGGAGAGTGGACACTTGGACACCTTGTGAAAATTGAGATTAGTGCTATAGGTATTCTTCTTATCCTAATTTATATTTATTATGCTTTGATTATTATAGTCAAGAGTTTCTGGGCATTAGGGCTTCTGGTGCATTGGGTGTTTTGAATGAAAATTTTAAACACCTAACCCTTCCGCTGTGCCATCGGAACCCAACACATCATAATACTGATGATACCCTTTGACAATTAGATGGACTTTATAGGTCTCAACCTTTCTGTTTGTGCCTCTTTTCCTTTTGATGACCCACTTACACCCTATGGGTTTTACCCCTTCAGGTGGATCAACCAATGTTCGCACATTGTTGATCTTCAGAGACTCCATTTTGGATTTTATGGCTTCAAGCTAGTTTTCAGAGTCGGACCTCTGCATTGCATCCATGTAGGTGATTGGATCCTCATTGTTCTTATCGAGCTCAACAGGATCCCCATCTCGGACTAAGAGTCCTAGGTATCTATCTGACTGATACGATATTCTATCAGATCGTCTTAAGGATATTTGTATATTGGGCTCTGGGTTTGATCTTATCAAATTCGATTCGAATTCAATCACTGGTGTTGGTTCTTCTACCTGTTGAACGTCATCAAGCTCGACTTTAGAGGTACTTATTCCTTCACTAAGGAACTCCTTTTTCAAAAGGTATGCCTTATTGCTGACAAGTACCTTTTGTTCAACAGGGAGGTAAAAGTAATATCCCCTCATTTCCTTGAGAATCCTATAAAATTACACTTATCGGATCTAGATCTGAGCTTGTCAGTTTGTAATCATTTGACATAAGTCGGACACCTCCAGACCTTAAGATAAGTGAGGTTCAGCCTACGTCCTAACCATATCTTATATGGTGTCTTACTAACTGATTTGCTCGAAATATTATTGAGCATAAAATAGGTTATTTCAAGTGCATATCCCTAAAAAGAGATCAATAGACTTGTAAATCTCATCATGGATCGAACCATATCCAAAAATATTTGATTCCTCCTTTCTGAGACACCATTATACTGTGGTGTCTCAGGACGAGTCCATTATGAGAGAATCTCATTTTCTTTAAGATATGTCAAAAATTTATTGAAAATATATTCACCCCCTCGATCAGATCGAAGAGTCTTAATATTTTTTTTATTTTATTTCTCTACTTTATTATGAAATCATTTGAATATTTTAAACAATTTAGACTTATATTTCATCAAGTAGACATACCTATACTTAGATAGGTCATCTGTGAATGTAATAAAATAGCTAGATCCTTCTCTGGCACTAATATTCATAGGTCCATAAACATCACTATATATTAGACCTAGAACTTCACTAGCTCGTTCACCTTTTCTAGTAAAAGGTGACTTAGTCATCTTTCCAAGAAGATAAGACTTACAGGTTGACAATGATTCACAATCATTGATATTGAGGATACCTTCTTGTGCTAATTTGTTTATCCTACTTTTGTTAATATGACCGAGCCTGTAATACCAAAGGTAGGCATCTATGACATTATCTAACTTTAGATGTTTATTTGGAGTGTACATTGCACTCACAGGCTATGACAAAATATATATACCATTTCTTAATTGTCCTCACATTATTGTAACATCATTCATAATGATATCATAATAATCATTCTTTATTGATAAACTATAACTATCTAGCCAAAAGGCCAACAGAAATTATATTCATCAAGAAAGATGGACAATAGTGACAATCACTCAAAATGATACTATTAGATTTGAAAACAAGTTCGATGACTCCTAAAGCTAGGATTGAAACTTGACTTCCATCTTTCACATTTAGGAATCTCTCATCGTTCTCAAATTTTCTACTAACTTGAAGTCTTTGGAAGGAAATGCATATGTGAACTATACTTTCGGTATCCAATACCCAAATAGTAGTGTCATATATAGAGAAATTATATGGTGTTATCATATAAGCACCCTGACCAACAACTAATTGCTCGTTTCTCTTTAGCCTATTTGGGTCATAATCTACTTCTCGATTTAGCCCTAAATATTTTAGCTAGATTGGGCTCAAAGTCAATGTTGAACTTCTGATATTGACTATTGAAGTTGGGTCCAATAAGCTCATCACTATCAAACAGTGAGTGGAGCGATAAATTGCTAGCCATTTCTAAAAAGAAAGAAAAACACTGACCTAATTAGTATATGAATCAAACAAGCCTAAAAATATAGACTTTAGTCTAAAGGTTCTTCTACTATTTTATACGAATTGATAGCCTCTAACTCTAATTCGAAAAAATATCTTAATTTTTTAGTGGGTATTAGAATCCACACAGACTGCATACAGGCCCGAGTATAGCTCGGCCAACCCATATGTATCTATAGGTAGATTCTCAACCAATTATTTCTTCAAATAATTTTTAGTAATTAATTTTATCTCAAGTTTCATTCAGTAGGCGATGGGCCTCTACTGAATGTCCTGGTTAGGTCCAACTATTAACATGAACCTACTCAGTGATTCTAACTAATGAATAATCAAGCTCGAGTATGGCTTGGCCAATCCAATCATTCATCAGATAGTACAATAGAGTCATCATATGATGAATAATAATTTCATTATTTAGAGAAACACCAGATGGATGGTGCCTGCAATGTCAATAAAAAATGATGGATCCATTACCATTCACCTTAATGGGAGGCTATGATCTAGTTATTACCATAACTAGCTCATTTTATAGACCTAATAATTTAGAGAATTTGGTTAATATAATTTAACAAAATTAAATACACAGATCAGCTATCTCAATCCTCTCACTGACTTCATCAAGTCAGATCAGGGTGGACTAGAAATAAGCCGGTCCAACAGACAAGTCATCAATCCTCCCACTGACTTCATCAAGTCATGTTGAGGATAAAGACAAGTCAAACTAGGGGCACCTAAATCAGTCGAACAGATTTATCGTTAAGCATGGGTCAACCCTAATCCTTAAGCGATCTGATCAAAACTTGATTCACTATGTTGGCCAAGTAAGTGAGATCGGTGGGAAAGATATGCCATTACCTCATCATAGACTCAATCTATGAGAGTAGCTCTCAATTAAAAACCATCAGTCAAGACTGTCAAACTTATCTTAGACAATAACTGATTACTCAATTTCAATTGGATCTACTTATGGATTTGGGTTCGATCGCTGAGCTCAAGATCAAAGTCCATTTGGATCTAATCAAAGATATGGACTCGACCAACTACAACTATTATATTGACTCTAGAAAAATTTTGATTTAATCTAATTTCTCTTCTTAGTCCATTTAATCTTTGATTCAAACCATAGGTCTAACCCAATTCGGAGGATCTGATCAAGCTAACCCATAAATCCATCATCCATGTTTTATGCGAATGACATTAGATCTTTAATTCATAATTCTAGATCTAATTTATTCAACTTAATTCTTAATTAAGTTTGAGGCTATGGGTAAGGGTTTGATGTTTAAAAATAATTTTAAATTTTATAAAATATTTTTATAATTAATTTTTATGCATGATTATTTAGATCTGAAATTTGAATTGGCTCAAGAACCTACTTGGATATAGTTACCATATAATTCATCCCTTTGACCCTTAATGCTAGGATGACTTAAAGTTTAAACTGTCGACTCTAAACAGTACATCCATTATGTGTCTCAACCAAATAAATCCTGTGACTCCTCATAAAGATTATCCTGGCCAAGGGCTTACTAAATTGAAATACAAAGTATTCTCTCCAATCCTTTAGAGTGGTAAATTCCATGTTGACTCACACATCGACTTCACAAGTACTTGATTATGTCCAGAAATCTTCCAATCTTGAATTAAAAATTCAGATAGTTCGACATCAAAGCACAGTGAGTTACTTGCAAGTCACCATGATGATCTCATGTCAGAGGGATGCTTATATTCATATCTCTTCAGAGTGACTCTTGATAGTAGAGTACTCTAGAGTTGGTTATATTTAGTGAAATGTACTCCTATATTTCACCTATATATCATACCAGCATCTCCAAGCTCCATAGTTAAGAAGACAACCAACCTATATGGCACACAATGACCTACACTTGATATGTCTATCATCCTAGTAATAGCATATCATTTGATCACAAACTCATTTAAGAACTAAATGATAAATCTTTTTTTATTGATTTAAAATAGTCCTAAATATTTTTATCATAACACAAAAGTTTGATATAGAAGATGTACAAGCTTATGATGAAAATTTATCAAATAAATATTTTATTAATTAATTTATATATAATTATATTAATTAGTATAACCATCAATAGGCTGATGATTGACTTTGAGATATATTTCTCAATATGTGACCCATTGGATTCCAAATCTAGCCAACAGTGGATACAGACTCTTGATATAATCCTAATTCGATCAGACTATGTTAGCTCAAGAGTCCCAATCAACTAAGACTCTTCCTAATTAATTCTTAAATTAAACTCTTTTAATTTTGATGAGTCCATAAGTCAAGATTGACATCTAGCAATATATCAGGACTACTCAAAAGATTTAAAATTTTGATAAAAAAATATTAAAATATTTTTTAGTGGTAAGTTATCGTATAATTCAATCCTTCTGTCAAACAATATCCCGGATGAGCTATGGGTATGAAATCATGTCAAACTTAATTACTTATTTATATATATCTCGATCAAAATACAATAATTCAGTGAATGATATATTAAAAATTTCTTTCTAATTATCATCCTGCTTGAGCCAAAGACTTCCAGAATCATCGATCTATGAGATCACATAAGATGTTCACTCTCCTTATTAGGAGTGACAGATCCCTTGTTGATTACTCACAACCTCCATGCACACTTCACCACATCTAGAACACTCCATATAAAGATCACTGAACCAAGTTAGGAACTGAACCAAAACATAGATTCATGTACACAAGGTACCATGATGATCTCAGGTTAAAAGATTACCTACACAACTCTCACTAGAGAATCATCAGCTGACATTAAAATAAGACTCCATCAGATGTTCTCTCGCAGGTCTATTTAGTGAACTTATTCTCTAATGAGCACCAACATCCTTGTATTAGTATCACCACATAAGTGATTGTGAGATCAACCATCCTCATCTCTGAGCATACAAAAGACATGCCAGTCTTACCGATATCATTGATCTCCAGCTCGATGAACCAATGACTAAAAATATTTTAGATCATGGCTATCAAGGATTTAGATTTCACTGACGTGATCTCATCACAATCCTAAAATCATTGTCCAGACCTATGGGGTTCATTATAATCTTAAAAACAATAATAAGATGCAACATATAATGAATCGAAAATATCTATTTTATTAAAAATCAATGTCAATTATGTGAGTTTGAAAAATAAATTATAGAAAATATCCGATCGCATCCCATATGCGATTGACTTGTAGGATATTATTCTTTCAATCTTCCACTTGCACTAAAGTCAATCATCCCTATACTTGATGCCCATGCAATCAATGCGGTGGTCAAATTGCTACACTAACAAGACCTTAGTGAATGGATCTGCTATATTGTTCTTGACATCAACTCGCTCCATGATCACATCACGTCTTTCGATTATCTCCTGAATGAGGTGGAACCGTCTTAGGATGTGCTTGAATTTATGATGAGGCCTTAGTTCCTTGGTTTGAGCAACTGTCCAAGTATTATCACAATAAAGGGGCACTAGTTGTTCAATCTCTGGAACTACACCCAATTCTGAGATAAACTTCTTCATCCAGATGGCCTCCTTAGTAGCCTCACTAGCAATAATATACTCAGCCTCAGTGACTGAGTCAGCAACAATTTGCTGTTTGAAATTTTTTCAACTTACTGCTCCACCATATAGAATGAATACATACCTGGATATGGATTTACTATCATTTAGATCAGATTGAAAATTAAAATCAGTATAACCTTTCAGTTTTAAATCAGATCCATCATATATGAGAAAAACATCTCTAGTCCTTCTTAAATACTTAAGTATGTTTTTCACAGCTTTCTAATAATCCTCTCTTAGATCAGTCTGAAATCTGCTTACAATGTCAAAAATATAAGCCACATCAGGCCTGGTACATAGCATAGCATACATTATTGATCCTATAGCCGAAGCATAAGGAATAGAACTCATTCTATTTCTCTCTTCGGGTGTCTTAGGAAACATCTTCTTAGAGAGTTGTATGCCATGACCCATGGGCAAGTAACCTCTTTTACTTGAACCTCTTCAACATAAGGCTATGTACCTAGACTGAGATAAGTCAAGCATTTTCTTTGATCTATCTCTATAGATCTTTATACCAAGTATATAGGATGCTTCACTCAAGTCTTTCATGAAAAATTTTTGCGATAGCCATGTCTTGATCGATTGCAATATTGAAATATCATTCTCAATGAGTAGTATGTCATCCACATATAAGATCAAGAAGACAATAGCACTCCCACTAGTCTTTTTGTACACACAAGGTTCATCCATATTTTTGTTAAAGCCAAATGATTTGACTTTCTCATCAAAATGGATGTTCCAGCTCCTCGATGCTTGTTTTAATCCATAAATGGATCTATTCAGCTTGCATACCTTATTTGCTCTCTCACTAGAGACAAATCCCTCTAGCTGAGTCATATAGATTTCTTTCTTAAGATTTTTATAAAGGAAGACAGTCTTGACATCCATCTGCCAGATCTCATTGTCATGGTATGCAGCAATAGCAAGCATAATCTGAATAGACTTAAGCATGGCTACTGGCGAAAAGGTTTCTTCATAATCAATACCTTATTTTTGTTTAAAATCTTTTGCCACCAGCCTGACCTTATTGGTCTCTATCAGGCCATCCACTCCAATCTTTCTCTTGAAGATCCATTTGCAGCCTGTTGGGGTCACACCCTCAGGTGCATCAACCAAAGTCCAAACTTGGTTGGTATACATGGTGTCCATTTCAGATTTCATGGCATTGAGCCATTTGTCAGAGTCACTACTCATGACAGCTTTCGAATAGATCATGGAATCATCATTCTCAATGATGTGGGATGTGTTGTCATTCTCAATGACAAACCCATACCTGAGTGATATATTGCGCACTCTACTTGATCTTCTGAGAGGAGATATGTGTAGTGGCTGTACCTCAACAATGGGTACATCTGGTGGAGAATCAACTTATGAATTCTGGATAGGTTGTAGGTTTTGAACTTTCTCAAGTTCAACAGACCTCCCACTGCCCCCTTCTTGGGTAAACTCTTTCTCCAAAATGGTATGCCTACCAACAAACACCTTTTGTTGAGTTGGGTGATAAAAGTAGTATCCTATACCCTCCTTAGGATAATCTACAAATCTATATTTTTCTAATTTAGTACTAAGCTTATGTCTATCAATATTTTTCACATAAGCAGGGCAACCTCAAATCTTAAGATAAAAGATTAGGTCTCTTTCCTTTCTATATCTCATATGGAGTGCTAGAGATAGATTTGGATGGCACTTTGTTCAAAACATACGCTGCGGCCTCGAGAGCATAACTCTAAAAGGAGATTGGAAGATTCATGAAACACATTATGGATCACACCATATCTAATAAGGTGTGATTCCTCTTTTCCACAATATCATTTAATTATGGAGTGTAAGGAGGTGTCCACTGAGAGAGTATACCATTTTATTTTAAATGATCGAGGAACTCACTAGTCAAGTATTCTCTTTCTCGATCAGATTGAAGAGCTTTAATACTTTTACCAGTTTGTTTCTCAACCATTCTTTGATACTCTTTAAATTTGTCAAAGGCTTCGAATTTGTATTTAATTAATACACATATCCAAATCTAGACAAATCATCAGTAAATATGATGAAGTAAAAGTATCTACCTCTAGCTTGAGTCGACATTGGACTACAAACATCAGTACGTACAAAGTCCATGATGTCACTTGCTCTTTCTCCATGTCTAGTAAATGGAGTCTTGGTCATTTTACCTATGAGACTAGATTCATAAATTTTATATGATTCAAAATCATAAAGATCAAAGAATTTATCTTTGTATAACTTATTAATTCTTGACTCATTTATATGACTAAGTCGGCAGTGCCAGAGGTATGTGATATTCACATCCTTCCTCTTTTTTTTCTTCATATTATCAATATAATGTACATTATCATTAAGTGATAGGAATAGAAGACCATTATCAATATAAATATTTTCATAAAATTCGTTAGAAAAATATATAGAATAACCATTATTCTTTGCTTTTATTTCAAAATCTTATTCTAATAATAAGAGTACAGAAATAATATTTTTAACAATATTAGGAACATAATAACAGGTCTTTAGTTTCAAAACTTTATCTAAAGATAACTTTAAAATTTTGGTTCCTATGGTTTCAACCTAAATTGACTCTCCACTAGCACTGAATAGTTTGAAATCATCTTTATTCAGACTCTTTATTTCTTGCAGATCCTACAATGATTTGTAAAGGTGTGAGCCACAGGCGATGTCTAATATCCAAGAATCTAAAATTAAAGTACTTAATGATAAGTTAGTTTGTATCATATACAAATTTTTAGCAACATTTGTTTGTTTCACAGTTGCAAGGTATTCCTTACAATTCCTCTTCCAGTGTCTATCTTTGCCACAGTGATAGCAAGTACCTTTGGCGAAGACCTTCTTCGCCTTCTTCTTGAAGATGTCAGCCTTGGGGTTCAATTTTTTCTTGGAACTCTTCTTGCATTTTTTCTTATTGATCTTATCGATAAGAAGAACTAGAACCTTTTTACCTTTGAAATGGTTCTCTACTATTTTCAGCATGTTAGCAGCTCAGGCAGGCTGATATTCAGTTTGTTCATATAGTAGTTTATGACAAACTGAGAGAAAAAATTGGAGAGAGACTGTAGGATCAAATCCTGACTAAGTTCATCATCCATGAAGAAATCCAATTATTTCAGATGAGTGATTAAATCAATCATCTTTAGGACATGAGTTTGCATAGACATGCCTTCAGTCATACGAGCATAAAATAACTACTTAGATATCTCATATCTAGTAGTTTAACTTTGTTCCCCATATAACTCCTTAAGATTAAGGAGTATAAAAGGAACATCTATGTTCTTATGTTACCTTTGAAGCTCATTGCTCATCGAGGTAAACATGATGCATTTGACAGTCACACTATCATCCTTTCACATCTTATATGTGACCCTTTCCTCCTCAGATGCATCTTCTCCAACCGTATCGAGTGCAGGTATATCCAGTATGTAAGAGACTTTCTCCTGAGTGAGAACAATTCTCAAATTTCTAAACCAATCTATATGGTTAGGTCCGATCAATTTATTACCATCTAGTATGTCTCTTAGTGATAGTGAGGATGCCATATGTGAAGTTAATCTACAATAACAAGAACACAATATAAGCAGACAACTCATGATGACATGCACAACTAAATTAAAACTTTTGTCTAATTGTATCTTCCACTATTTTAATAAATTTTATAGGCCTCAAGTACAAAAAATAAGAAATATCCTTATATTTCTAAGTGGGATTGAGATCCCTATTCCCCACAAATACCTTGTGGATAGCACAACAAGCATTCATGAGTTCAAGAGTGGGTAACTATTTACCAATTGTACTTCATATAATTCTCAATAATTTTTTTCTTTTACCTTTAGATCACTCATAGTCTTGTGGATAGTACAATAAACTATAGTATTCTAATTAAGTTAACCCTTCAATCCCATATGGTCATACTTAAACAATGCTGCCCTTGTGGATAGCACAACAAAGCAACACTATTTAAATATACCATAAGCATCAATATGCACTTAGTCAATATCATGTCAATTTCTATAGTAAGTCTTGTGGATAGCACAACATGCTCACTAAGATCTTGACATACTTTATTAGCCAAGTTTGAAAGAAGGCCCTTGTAGTGTCTACATCACTAATCAATCTAAGTCCGAAATTCAATAAGACTAAATTGGCTAGGTCAGTAGGTGGGAGGATCTCCATAGTTTTTCTTAGACACTAATAAAGTTGGCCAGGCCAACATACAGACCTAATTAGAAAACCATCTTTAACACTTATCTAGACATCAATTGATCAAATGATTCAACATTTGATTTGTAAGTGAATTCTATCATTATAACTTAATATAATTTTATAGAGGATCTTTAAAACTGATCTCGATACATCTTAACTATAATTACATAAAATATACTATACAATTATGCAATTTGACATACTTTTATAAGTTGTAATAGCAATCATATTGACATGCCAAAAATCATATAAGGGTACTGTTGGTGCAAAAATCTGTCTGCGTCGGAGAAGCTGGAGTCGAGGGAGTCGCGGTCGCCGTCGGGACCTGCAAAGGAAGTCTAAATCGGAGTTAGGGTTGCTCTGGCAAGACCCTCTGATGCTCAAGTCAGTTCTCTGCCTCAACCAGAATGGAGTGCTCGAACAAAAATTTTAGCAAAATTTTGGGATAGAAATTAGAGCTTAGAGAATAACGTATCTGGGATCCCCCCTTTTTATAGGCGGAGGGGGTAATAGACCGATAGCGATGTTTGTAACCATCTGGCAGTGGGCTGTTCGGAGCCAGGAGGAGTTTGTTATGAAAAGTAGTGGAGTAGAATCGTGGCCATCATCATGACTTGCCACGTGGAGTCTGAAGCGGCGTCCGTTGTCGTGACTTGCCAAAGGGTGGAGGAGCCACGCGATATCCATTGCAGGAAGTGGAGCAGGGTTATGGCCATTATTGTGGCCTGTCAGGGAGTGATGGAGCCACACAGAATCCATCGTAGGAAGTGGAGCAGAGTCGTGACCGTTATTGTGGCCTGCCAGGGAGTGATGGAGCCGCACGGAATCCGTCGCAGGAAGTGGAGCAGAGTCGTGGCCGTTATTGTCGCCTGCCATGGAGTGATGGAGCCACACGGAATCCATCGCAGGAAGTGGAGCAGAGTCGTGGCCGTTACTGTGGCCTGCCATGGGGTCCAGGCTTGTCGATCGAAGTTTGATTAGGGTGCCTGGCGGAGAGAGGTAGCTATCCATCTGAGAGGAGCTCGGATGTTGCAAATCCTGCTGGGTGCCTAGGACGTCAAGGCTGCAGGCGAGGACCACTTGCTGTAGGAGCTCGATCGGAGGCTTTCCACAGACGCAATCCAATTTTGCACAGACTTCGGTAGAGGGTCGACCGGTGGTGGATGTCGGATGGCGCTGAAGAGGTTCATCCGTCGGAGGGGTCCAGCTGCTGGATTCCATGAGCCCGGCATTCGCCCTCTTATAGAAGTTCAATCGGAGTCTGATCTCCATAGGAGCCCGGATGGGGATCATTTGTCGAGGAATCCCGGCCAAGGTCTGTCTGCAACAGAAATTTGAAAGGAATTCATCCATAATGGAAGCTCGGGTGAAGGCTTACGGTGGGAATCTGGCACGGACCGCTCGTGGTAGAAATTCGAAGTAGATCATTTGTAGCGGAAACTTGGAGTGGGTCGCTTGCAGTGGAAGCTCGGAGTCCGATCCTTGTAGGAGTTCGGGGTGAGATCTACCTGCAATAGGAGTTCAGGGTGGAAGTCTGGCTCTCGTGGGAGCCTGAACGAAGTCTACCTGCAGCTGGAGTCAGGGGCGAAGTCCGGCTCCCGTAGGAGTCTGAACGAAGTCTTCCTGCAGTCAGAGTCGGGGATGAAGTCCGGCTCCCATAGGAGTCTGGACGAAGTCTTCCTATAGTCAGAGTCGGGGATGGAGTCCGACTCCCGTAGGAGTCCGGATGAAGTCTACCTGCAATTGGAGTCGGGGACAAAGTCCGACTCCCATAGGAGTCCGGACGAAGTCTTCCTGCAGTCGGAGTCAGAGACGAAGTTCGGCTCCCGTAGGAGTCCGGACGAAGTCTTCCTGCAGTCGGAGTCAGGGATGGAGTCCGGCTCCCGTAGGAGTCCGGATGAAGTCTTCCTGCAGTCGGAGTCGGGGATGAAGTCCGGCTCCCGTAGGAGTCCGGACGAAGTCTTCCTGCAGTCGGAGTCAGGGATGAAGTCCGGCTCCCGTAGGAGTCCGAATGAAGTCAACCTGTAGTTGGAGTCGGGGATGAAGTCCGGCTCCCGTAGGAGTCCGGATGAAGTCTTCCTGTAGTCGGAGTCGGGGACGAAGTTCGGCTCTCGTAGGAGTCCGGGTGAAGTCTACCTGTAGTTGGAGTCGGAGATGGAGTCTGGCTCCCGTAGGAGTCCGGATGAAGTCTACCTGCAGTTGGAGTCGGGGACGAAGTCCGGCTCCCGTAGGAGTCCAGACGAAGTCTTCCTGCAGTCGGAGTCGGGGATGAAGTCTGGCTCCTGTAGGAGTCCGGATGAAGTCTACCTGTAGTTGGAGTCGGAGATGAAGTCTAGCTCCCGTAGGAGTCCGGACAAAGTCTTCCTGCAGTCGGAGTCGGGGATGAAGTCCGACTCTTGTAGGAGTTCGGGTGAAGTCTACCTGTAGTTGGAGTCGGGGATGAAGTCCGGCTCCCGTAGGAGTCCGGATGAAGTCTTCCTGCAGTTGGTCGACCACCGCCGAAGCTTGGGTGGAGTCCGCCCATCGTGGGGAATCCGGCCTACACTGGTGGGGGTTTATCCGTCAGCAGAGCTTGGGAACATTGCGGAGGCTCGGCCGCCGGAGAGGTTCGAAAAGATGTCGTCGAAGGTCGGACGTCGATAGAATCCCTAGAGGGTCACTCCTATCACGAACTTCGGCTGGGGGGTATTTTATAACTAACACCAGTCCCCCTACTTCCGAGTTTGAGTTTCGAATGAAGGAAGTACAGAGAGATTTTCACAGCCGAAGATGTCCCCTTGAACCCCGTGCATGGTCGCCCTCAGATATTCTGGCATTTAATGCGTGCGTGCTAGAGTCTTTTCAAATCGGGGCAATCCGAAGGGACCTTTCAAAATTTCCACTGGAGCGCTGGCTCAGGTACGGTGCAGTAATGGCTTTGTCAGCTGTCGCCGCTTTTAGCTGCCTGCCGTGGCGAGTGGGACACGTGGCGAGCATGGGTCGGCCTGGAGAGATTCGCGATCATTATAGCGCCAGATCCCAGGGTCTATTTAAACCCGCCTTTTCGTCTTCAGGAGCCTCATTCCGCCTGAAAGTTCTATCGGTGTCTGCCTTCTCTTCCGAGAGCTCTGACCCTCTTTGGCATCCCACTTGGCCCTAAGCGTTCTTCGAGTCATCCCTATCCTCACACCTCTGCATCCTTCAGAGTGACTTAGGTTAGTCCCAGAACTTTTGTTTCTCTTCTTGCCATCTAGGTGCCCTTTCTCCTCCATTTTCTTTCCGCCGCATTCCTCTGGTTTGGTCTCCCGCCAACCCTTCGCCTCTTATTTCGCCTGCTTTCTCCGAGATTTTTAGGGTCCTTGTTTGAAATATCTTCTGGCACCTCCGCCTCTAGTGGTTCCAGGAGTTCATCCGCCTCAGCCCCCCAGAACCCCCATACTGTAGACGAACCCTCGTCTAGGGCTGGACCTCGCTCGATTTTTGTGTCTGGCACCATTTTTTGTTCTCTGACTCCGAATGAACTTTTACTGATAAGGATTCAGTATGGAGTTCCTCCGGAGTATGATCTGGAGCTTCCTGATCTTGCCGACCGGGCTAGCACCCCCCCCACCTGGCCGTTTCTGCCTGTATCAGGAGGCCTTCCGTGCTGGGCTCCGTCTTCCGCTTCCGCCCTTCGTCGTCGCTCTTTTCCATTTTTTAGATATTTCTTTAGCTTCAGTCGCACCGAATTCCTTTAGGTTTCTAATAGGGTTCCTCTTCCTTTGCCACGTAGTCGAAGTTCAGCCATCTCTTTCTTTGTTTAAGTATTTTTACACCTTCAAGCGCCATCCCTCGGCAAAGGACTGGTGGTATTTCTCCCCGCAGTTTGACAAGAAGGGGTTGCTGAAAGGTGCTCCCTCTTCAATCCATAACTGGAAAGGGAAGTACCTCTTCGTCCAATGCCCGACCTTGAGGTTGGGATTGCCCCCTTGGGGCTCCTTGAGGGACTCTGTCCGTCAGGCTCCTAGCCTGGGGGAGGATGACCTTCAGGCCACCCGAAAGCTTCTTAGTTATTCAACTCCTTCCCTTCCCAACCTTCTGAAGGAGCAGTTTTTGTTCAATATCGGCTTGAGCCCCCTGGATCCCACGAGTATCCCATCTTTCCTTTCCTCTTCTTTTCTCCTGCTCTGCTTCTCTCTCTTTTTTTTTTTTTTTGTGTGTCACTTCTTCCTTTTTTGCCCCATCACTGATCTTTTTTTTTCTCTCTCTCTTTTTTTTTTCTTTTCTCTTTTTTTTTTAAGAATGGATGCTGAAGCAGCACGGATGCTCGCTAGGGGCCTTAAGGCTCACAAAAGAAAAGGTGTCGCAGCCTCCAGATCGACAAAGAAGGCCAGAACGGAGGAGACGAGCTCGGCCATGCCTGCCCAGGTGGCCCTCGCGGTCGATGTTCCTTCAGACACCGAACCTCTGGCTCCCCGAGCCTCTTCACAGAGTTCCCCCACTGAGGTTCTCGCTTCGGGGGCCTGCTTCGAGGAGGTACCAGGGGTTGAGAGGGGGAAGAGAAGGAAGTCGGTGGCCCGCAGGGTGAGTAGCCACCGAGCCGCCATCGAAGAGTCCCACGATTTCGAGGAAGAGTCGGGGGAGAATCCCTTTAATGATAGGGATCTGATAAAGCGACTGGTCGACGGCTGCATCCTGCCCGAAGTCATCCAGAGGATTGTTCGCGCCGATCCCGAACAGCGGGTTTGGAACTCCTTAGGGTCCTTTCTCAAGGTGAACAGATTCACTTTCCTTCTTCCCCTCGTACCTTCATTTAATTAATTCTTCAACTTTCATTCTGACCTTCTGGCCACCCTTGAAGGTCGGGTACCAGCTCCTTGCCAACATCGAGGCGACGAATCGGGCGAGGAGGGACACCATCCAGGCGGAGGAGGGTCACCGGGCTGAGGCCGCTCACCTCAAAGAAAAAGCTACTGAGCTAGCCAACCTCCAAGAGGTCCTCGAGAAAGAAAAGCAGACCTTGGAGGAGACGGTGAGGAAGGCGGAGGCCGAGGTCACAAATTTGACGGAGCAGATTTTGGTTCTAATCTCGGAGGCCAGGGTCCTAGCAGTGGAGGAGTTCAAGGCCTTTGCGGAGATGAGGGACCTGAATGTCAACTTTGGCCAAGAAGCATTCATCAAAGGATTCGAGCTCTGTCAAGAGAAGGTGGTCAAGAAATTTCTCGAGATCGACCTCAGCTTCTTGGATGAGGCATCTGAAGATGAAGCCGGGCCCTCTCCCACTGCCACTGCCACCGCAGCACCCCTTCCAAGAACACCGAGCTCCCCAACTCCTATTTCAGAGTTCTGAGACGTCTGACTTTGTATCTTTCTTTTATTGTAATTTTTCTTTTCTCTTTTGTCTTTAAGAAATATTCAATCAATAAAATTGGGTTCCTCCTTATGGAGGGCTTCTTCACTCTGCTTCCTCTTTTTTTTGTTTTTCTTTCTGCAATGCGACGCGCCTTGACGCTTTTGTCTCCCGATGGCAGTGTCCTACCGAAGTACTTCCCTTACCACAGGGGATTCCGCTGAAGTCCACAATCCAACGTCTGAAGAAGAAAGTTCATCATTTAACAAAAGGGTCGAAGGAGATGGAGGGCGAACTTCGCAGGTTGAGGGAGAGCCACTCTGAGGCCACCGCGGAGGCTACCTACTTTCGAAACCTCCATGTGAAGGGGATCATGGAGTACAGCCGGAGGAAAGTGAACTTTGAGAAGGAGCTCGAGGAACATAAGAAGCGCACCAGTGATCGATCCTGGGCCCAAGCTGCCAAAATCAGCTCTCTCAGAGTGGAGCTGTCGGCTGCACAGGAGAGGATTAGCCAGTTGGAAGGAAGCTCATTTCGACTTTCGACTTGAGCCGACTGCGATCGGGAATGGTCGAAGAAGTTCTTCGACCTTCAGCAACAGCTCCAGGATATCGAGGCGAGCTATAACGCATACCGGGCCAGCTGGTGCAAGCAGGTAGATACTATAGGGGAAGCTCAGGATGGCGACCGACGAGGTTGCCCGCCTTCAAAGGTAGCTAGCTGAAGGAGCTCAGTTTGCTCCTGTTCGAGATCCCGACGAACTCCAATCCCTGAGAAGAACCGTAGAAGAGCTATCTGTCACCCTTGGGGAGGGGAAGGCCGAACTATAGTAATTGAAGATCCAGTTGGTATACGAGCAGCGGGTAGTCAAGGATGCGGAGGCGGAATCTGAGGTCCTGAGAAAAAGGCACCGAGAGATGGAGAACGAAAGCCAGTGGCTTCATCGAAGATATATGAAAATGATAATGAGAGAGAAGGAATTGGAAGAAGAAGTTGAGAGCTTAAGGCACTCCCTGATGAGGGTCGAAGCCGAAAGTTTGAAGTCAGAGGAAGCCGGGCCCCCTTAGGGCTCTTTTT
Source organism: Elaeis guineensis (assembly GCF_000442705.2). NCBI lineage: Eukaryota > Viridiplantae > Streptophyta > Magnoliopsida > Arecales > Arecaceae > Elaeis > Elaeis guineensis. Next base: position 91,904,259 of record NC_025997.2, read on the forward strand.
GTCTTTCATCCTTCTAGGTGTCTTCTTTTGCCGCTTGTCTATTTGTTGTCGTTGTCGTTGTTGTTGTTATTTTTTTTTTTTTTGGCCTTCCAGGCTCTGTAACGCACACTTTGCTAATGAAATGAAAAGGTCTTCGTTACCTTACCCGTACGTCATGTTGGATTGTCGTGCGTCGGACTTCTTTCATTTTTGTCCTGTGCGATGTCGATGTTGTTCGAAGGTTCCTTATTCATCTTTGTATTAGGTCATCATTATCGAGTTTCTTGTGCTTTTGATTGGTTCGGCGTCGACACCGCTTGGAGGTTTCTTGCCATCACCGTGTTGTTTTGCCTTTTTGTTCGTGACCGTAGATCTTACTTTCTCTTCCTCCTTCTTCATGGAGATGAGGTCCTTTGTGCTTTTAGTGTAGTTTGGCCTCCATTTTTTGTTGGGGTAGCCTGCCGCTGTTCCTTCACATTTCTCTCTTTTTTTTAGGCAAGGGTTCTCCCTAGCTTTTTACGGAGTTACGGTAGCGTAGAAGGGTCACCGAGAAGGTTTTCTTCTTTCTTGTCGGGTCTCGAATGGCCGGACCTTAATTGATGTCAGGACGAGGTTCTTCCCCTATTTCTGATGTGATCGATTTCAACTCAAGTTAGGATGAGGTTCTCCTTCTATTCCTAACAGGACTGCAGGGGCACATATGGGCACTGTATGGCCTCTCACCCCATCCGGTCTACAAGTAATCGGGCCTTCGACCTTGCTCATGTTAGGGCGAGGTTCTCCTCCTATCCCTAACATGGCTGTGGGGGTGTATATGGGTACTGCATGGCCTCTCCCCCCATTTGGTCTACAAGTAACCGGGCGTTCGACCTCGCTCATGTTAGGCGAGGTTCTCCTCCTGTCCCTAACATGGCTGTGGGGGTGCATATGGGCGCTGTGTGGCCTCTCCCCCCATCTGGTCTAAAAGTAACCGGGCCTTCGACCTTGCTCATGTTAGGACGAGGTTCTCCTCCTATCCCTAACATGGCTGTGGGGGCGCATATGGACACTGTGTGGCCTCTCCCCCCATCCGGTCTAAAAGTAATCGGGCCTTCGACCTTGCTCATGTTAGGGCGAGGTTCTTCTCTTGTCCCTAACATGGCTGTGGGGGCGCATATGGGCACTGTGTGGCCTCTCCCCCCATCCGGTCTAAAAGTAACCGGGCCTTCGACCTTGCTCATGTTAGGGCGAGGTTCTCCTCCTGTCCCTAACATGGCTGTGGGGGCGCATATGGGCGCTGTGTGGCCTCTCCCCCCATCCGGTCTAAAAGTAACCGGACTTTCAACTTTGCCCACATTAGGGTTTGTTTTCATTGTCTGATGGGGTCGTCCCCTGTCGTTACAAGTCTATGTCAAAAAGGAAAAGATGTGCAAGTCTGAAAGGAATCTTGATTTAAAGCGGGATCGTTCGCAATACATTTACAAGTTTTTCAAATCCCAGGGCTGTAGAAGGTCCGCTTCCTGTCAAGGTCCTCCGGAGATGGAGTTGATGATCCCAATTGGAGGCCGATCTCTGGGCTGCTCTTCCCTCCTCGACGGTTCAGACTGCGGCAGGGTCCTTGGTCGATCCTCTCTACCCTCAGGCCGGTATCGAATGAACCTGTCGAGCCGACCTCATCTGATGAGCTCCTCGATCTCGTCTTGGAGCTGAATGCATTCCTCCATGTCGTGGTCGTGGTCACAATGGTAGAGGCAGAACTTATTAGGATTGTGCTTTCCGAGGTGCGTGCGCATCCTTTCTGGCCTTGGAAGCTGCTCTCTGATTTCCATCAGCACCTGGGTTTTCGATGCATTAAGGGAAGCATAGCTATGGAATCTCCCTGGGGGAGACCCCTGGCGGACTCGACGCTCCGGGCTTCTCTGTCTGCATGCTCGGGGAGGAGTCTGGGCACGCTTGTGCTCGGGGAGAGTTCGAGAATGTGGCCGAGCTTCTCTCGCCCCTTTCTCGATTGCGGGCTTACTCGAGTCTCTCGCCTGCCGCTCTCTCGCGGTCTCCTCGTCCTTCATCTTGAAGGCTTCTTCTGCTCGGGCGTACCCCTCAGCCCGAGCCAACAAATCAGCAAAATCCCTGGGGTACTTCTTTTACAGGGAGAATAGAAGGTCATTCTTCTGAAGGCCGCCTTTCAGAGCGGCCATCACGACCGATTGGTCCAAGTTTCGGACCTCCAACGTGGGGATATTGAAATGGTTGACGTAAGCCCGAATGGACTCCCCCTCCCTCTGCTTGATGTTGATGAGGGACGCCGAACCCCTTCGGGGATGCTGACTACTAACAAAATGAGCCACAAACTGGTGGCTCATCTGATCAAAGGAAAAGATGGTACCCGACTTCAGCGTCGAGTATCAATTTCTCGCCGCTCCCTTCAAGGTGGATGGGAAAGCTCGACACAGGATGGCATCGAGCGCACCATGAAGCAGCATCATTGTCCGGACGGCCTCCAGGTGGTCAATTGGGTCCGAAGTCCTGTCGTAGCTTTCAAACTGAGGGAGCTTGAAGTTCGGTGGGATCGGTTCCTACATGATCATTTGAGAAAAGAGAGGGTCCGTACAAATGTCCTCACCATAAGTGGGGGGAGCGTGGCAGAGTTCTTCGATCCGCCGGTTCATCTCCTGGAGCCTCCGGTCCAAAAAATCCTCTCGACTACGGGTCTCGAGGGTCTTCTGGCAGAATGGAGGTAGAGATCTTCCACAGGTAGAATCATGATCTGACTGAGGGCTCTCCACCCTCGGATTTGTCTTTCCGAGAAAGATGGGGTGGCTGGCCCAAGTGGCCCATCCTACTGCTAGATTTTGGAGTTCTAGCGACGCTCTCTCCAGCCGCACTGATGCCTGCGGCTGCTGCTGCTGCTGTATAGCCTGCACCGCTTCAGTGAGGTCTCTGACCTGCTGAACCAGTAGATCGAATTGCTCCGCACCAACCGCCATTGCTGGAGGAGGAGGAGCTCGAGAAACTGGGGGTGAGGTCAGAGCCTGAGATCTGACTGCGAAGGCCGTGGATCGCTGAGTGGATGCTTTGGGGGAAGGCATCGGGCGGAGATCTAGCGGAGGAAGGAGGAGAGGATATCGGGGAAGATGATCGGAGGTGGTCCCATTGAGCGCTCCTTTAAGAACAAGGGTACTGCGAAGGTTCAGCCAGCCCTTCCTCTAGCGCCAATTCTATTGGTGCAAAAATCTGCCTGCGTCGGAGAAGCTGGAGTCGAGGGAGTTGCGGTCGCCGCCTGGACCTGCAAAGGAAGTCTAAATCGGAGTTGGGGTTGCTCCGGCAAGACCCTCCGACGCTCAAGTCAGTTCTCTGCCTCAACATGAATGGAGTGCTTGAACAGAAATTTTAGCAGAGTTTTGGGATAGAAATTAGAGCTTAAAGAATAACGTATCTGGGATCCCACCTTTTTATAGGCGAAGGGGGCAACAGACCGATAGCGACGTTTGTAACTGTCTGGCAGTGGGTCGTTCGGAGCCAGGAGGAGTTTGTTATGAAAAGTAGTGGAGCGAAATCATGGCCATCACCGTGACCTGCCACGTGGAGTCTGAAGCGGAGTCCGTTGTCGCGACTTGCCAAAGGGTGGAGGAGCCACGCGATATCCATCGCAAGAAGTGGAGCAGAGTTGTGGCCATTATTATGGCCTGCCAGTGAGTGATGGAGCCGCACGAAATCCATCGCAGGAAGTGGAGCAGAGTCGTGGCCATTACTGTGGCCTGCCAGGGAGTCATGGAGCCGCACGGAATCCATCGCAGGAAGTGGAGCAAAGTCCTGGCCATTACTATGGCCTGCCAAGGAGTGATGGAGCCATGCAGAATCCGTCGCAGGAAGTGGAGCAGATTCGTGACCGTTACTGTGGCTTGCCAGGGGGTCCAGGCCTGTCAGCCGAAGTTTGGTTAGGGTGCTTAGCGTAGAGAGGTAGCCATCCATCTGAGAGGAGCTCGGATGTTGCAAATCCTGCTGGGTGCCTAGGACGTCAAGGCTGCAGGCGAGGACCACTTGCCGTAGGAGCTCGGTCAGAGGCTTTCTGCAGACGCAGTCTGATTTCATGCAGACTTCGACAGAGGGTCGACTGGTGATAAATGTCGGATGGCGCTGGAGAGGTTCATCCGTCGGAGGGGTCCAGCTGCTGGATTTCGTGAGCCCGACATTCGCCTGCTTATAGAAGTTCGGTCGGAGTCCGATCTCCATAGGAGCCCAGATGGGGATCATTTGTCGAGGAATCCCGGCCAAGGCCTGTCTGCAACAGAAATCCGAAAGGAATTCATCCATAATGGAAGCTCAGGTGAAGGCTTACGGTGGGAATCCGGCACGGACCGCTCATGGTAGAAATTCGAAGTAGATTGTTTGTAGCGAAAACTCGGAGTGGGTCGCTTGCAGTGGAAGCTCGGAGTCCGGCCCTTGTAGGAGTTCGGGGTGAGATCTACCTGCAACAGGAGTTCAGGGCGGAAGTCCGATTCCCGTGGGAGCCCAGACAAAGTCTACCTGCAGCTGGAGTCAGGGTCGAAGTCCGACTTCCGTAGGAGTCCAGACGAAGTCTTCCTGCAGTCAGAGTTAGGGACGAAGTCTGGCTCCCGTAGGAGTCCGGACGAAGTCTTCCTGCAGTCGGAGTCAGGGACGGAGTCCGGCTCCCGTAGGAGTCTGGATGAAGTCTACCTACAGTTGGAGTCGGGGATAAAGTCCGGACGAAGTCTTCCTGCAGTCGGAGTCAGGGACGAAGTCCGGCTCCTGTAGGAGTCCGGATGAAGTCTACCTGTAGTTGGAGTCGAGGATGAAGTCCGGCTCCCGTAGGAGTCTGGATGAAGTCTTCCTGCAGTCGGAGTCGGGGACAAAGTTCGGCTCCCGTAGGAGTCCGGGTGAAGTCTACCTGTAGTTGGAGTCGGGGACGGAGTCCGGCTCCCGTAGGAGTCCGGATGAAGTCTACCTGCAGTTGGAGTCAGGGATGAAGTCCGGCTCCCGTAGGAGTCCGGACGAAGTCTTCCTGCAGTCGGAGTTGGGGATGAAGTCCTGCTCCCGTAGGAGTTTGGATGAAGTCTACCTGTAGTTGGAGTCGGGGATGAAGTCCGGCTCCCGTAGGAGTCCGGATGAAGTCTTCTTGCAGTCGGAGTCAGGGATGAAGTCCGGCTCCCGTAGAAGTCCGGGTGAAGTCTACCTGTAGTTGGAGTCGGGGATGAAGTCCGGCTCCCGTAGGAGTCCGGACAAAGTCTTCCTGCAGTTGGTCGACCACCGCCAAAGCTTGGGTGGAGTCCGCCTGTCGTGGGGAATCCGGCCTACACTGGTGGGGGTTTATCTGTCGGTAGAGCTTGGGAACGTTGCGGAGGCTCGACCGCCGGAGAGGTTCGAAAAGATGTCGTCGAAGGTCGGACGTCAGTAGAATCTGTGGAGGGTCACTCCTGTCACGAACTTCGGCTGGGGGGTATTTTATACCCAACAAGTACATAAAATGACTTAACATATATAGAGCGTAATCAAATTGAAAACAAACCCTAATCAAATTAGGCATGCATAACATCCTTAATCAAAAATCGATTTAAGCATCAAGCTACCATGAAACTATAAATTTCATATTATCATAAATTTATAATCTTAATAACTAAAATTTAAATGCATAGTTCAATAAAGTCAAAAATAATTTTTGATTTTAAGATCGATGTTAGAAATTGATGCAATATTTTTGGCAATATATGAATTAGAACAATTTCATATTATAACTTTTGCACTTGTTTGATTGAATCTAATAAGGGTGGCTCTGATACTACTACTGGGTTCTAGTCACAAAGTGAAAGTTGAATTTTAAAAATTTAAAAACAAACATATCAATAGCTTTAATAATTAAAACTATCAAACTGAAACCTAAGCCCTAGAATCACCTTGTAGATGTTGAACAAAACAAAAACAAGCATGCAAAGAGATAGAAGTTTATACTTCTTCCAATGAGCAATATGGTAAGTAGGTGATATCCACGAGACTCCAAAGTAAAAGTTCTCTAATGATGATCCACATGAAAGTTGGGCAAGGTCCTTCCTAATCGGTGCGCCACCGTAGTCTTTTCTTTACAAGAACAATGTCGGCTTTGAACTCAAAGAACGATCGCACCAACACCAAGTCACCTTTGATTTTAACACCAAAATTATTCCAAGAGAATACTCTTCAAAAGTCTCATAACTTAAGATTTGATTTTGGGCTCCAACACATGGAAAATCAAATCCTAAGATAAACTAGCAACACTTGCTAATTCTCTCACCATCCTTCTTACAACTTTTCCTCTCAATTTTTTCTTTCTCTTTTTCTCAAATTTTTTTCAAAATTTTTTCCTTTATTACATGGAAATTGGGTCTAATTTTCATCCAAAATCCAACCGTTAGCCTATATGGGACGCTCCATATAAATAGGCCAAGAAGGGATGTGAGGAAGGACCAAAGAGCACCAACTCTTGGCACTCCAAGTTTTCATGTGGAGAAATAAATCTTCATAAATTAATTTAGTGTAGAAGAGTCTTCATATAGAAGGACTCCTCCTCTTCTATCCCCCATAAATTTTTCACATTAAAATGGCTTGTAATAAATAAGGATCAGGATGAGAACCAATGAGTTGGATAAGAGTCTTCATTAAGAAGGACTCTTCACTTCTCAATGCAAGTAAGAGGGGGGTGGAAATTTATTTTTGGTGTGAGACTTGGTGGGCACAGAGGACTCTTTCTACACTTAAAACACTTCCAAGTTAGATAAGAACCAAATTAAATTGGACCCAATCCTATTAGGTCAAAGGCAACTGGTCTAGTTTAGCTCAAATGCTTTGAACTGAACCTATTTAGGAACTTGGGTTAATACAATGTACTAGCATATCAAATTATCTCTTAAGATTTATATTAAATCTTAATTTAATTAGATCAAGATCAAATCTCAAAGTGTGTGACCCATTGGGTTCTAAATCTAGCCAGTAGTGGACACAGACTCTTGATGTAACCCTAATCCGATCAGACTAGGTCAGCTCAAGAGTCCCAATCAACTAAAACTCTTTCTAATTAATTTTTGAATTATTTTTTTTTAATTTTGATGAGTCCATAAGTCAGGATTGACATCTAACAATATGTCATGGCTATCTGAAAGATTTAAAATTTTGATAAAAAATTATCAAAATATCCTTCAGTGGTAAGTTATCATGTAATTCAATCCTTTAGTCAAACAATATCTCAGATGAGCTGTGGGTAAGAAATCATGTCAAACTCAATTACTTATCTATATGTATCTCGATCAGAAGGCGATGATTCAGTTGATGATATATTAGAAACCTCTTTCTAATTATCATCCTGCTTTGGCTAAAGACTTCCAGAATCATCGACCTATGAGATCACATAGGATGTTCACTCCCCTTATTAGGAGTGACTGATCCCTTATTCAACACTCACAATCTCCAAACATAGTTTACCATATCCAAAATACCCCATACAAGGATTACAGAATCAAGTTAGGAAGTAAACCAGAATATGGATTCATATACATAAGGTACCTTGGTGATCTCAAGTCAAAGGATCACTTACACAACTCCCATTAGAGAATCATCAGCTGACATATAAATAAGACTCTATCAGATGTTCTCTTGTAGGTTTGTTCAGTGAACTCATTCTCTAATGAGCACCCATATTTTTGTATTAATGTCACCACACAAACAGTTGTGAGATCAACCACCCCATCTCTGAGCATACATAGGACATACCAGTCTTACCGATATCATTGATCCCCGACTCGATGAACCAATGATTGAAAATATTTTAGATCATGGCTATCAAGAATTTAGGTCTCACTGGTGTGATCTCATCATGGCCCTAAAACCATTATCCTGACCTATGGGGTTCATTATAATCTTAAAAATAATAATAAGATGCAGCATATAATGAATCAAAAATATCTATTTTATTAAAAATCAATGTCAATTACATGAGTTTAGAAGATAAATTATAGAAAACATCCGATCGCATCCCATATGCGATTGGTTTGTAGGGTATTATTCTTTCAAGCGGCACGCTAGGGTTTCTTGAAAATCCAAGGTGCCTATTTTAGCAATAAAAGAAAAGCTCCAAGGGATGGGGTAGCAGCCATGAAAAACCACTAGCCATCGGGACTATTTTCAAGAGAGTTCTCTAGGTTTTAGACTCTTATGGAGCCCTAGGGTTTGTTTGCCTATAAATAGGTGGCCACCCCAAGGCTTTACAGAAGGTTAGAGGCTTGTGAAACTCTCCCCTTTCTCTTGGTTGCCGCCCCACCCTCTCTCCTCTCCCCTCCAAACCCCAAAGCTTTTTTCTCCTCTCTATCATCTTGCTAAAATTCAGATTTTAGCAAGAAGGGTTAAGTAGAAGTCAAGGTTCTGCTGCACTGCTCAAGGTGTTGAGAACTTTCTCCATCAGGCAAAGGTTCTACAAGAGAGTTAGCATCTTGGAGAATCAAAAATGTTACTAATCAGCCCTCATCTTCATGTGGATACTTGTAGAGGCTAGATACATGTGTGGCTAGAAGAGAACCTTACCATGATCATCACTTGTGGAGATCATATACCTATGCAAATGTATGAGCTGAGGAAAAGTGTTTTTCTTATCATGATTAATGAATCCTTTGCTTATGTCACATTAGGACTCTTGGATTGGATTTCTTCTCTAGTAGAACTATAGAGATCGGATCTCAGAGTCTTTCTCACATAAAGGTTTTAAAAGTTCTTTATATTTTTGTTGCTTTGATTCAAAATATATTAGATCTATTTAGCCGTTCAACCTTTCTCATATTTATTGACATATGAAGCTTTAATTAATGAGATTAATGAAAAGCATGTGTAAAATACTAAGAAAATCCTAACAATGGTATTAGAGCCAGTTTTGTACATAAGAAAATGATTCAAAGTAAATAAAATCTATTTTATTTAAGTAAATGAATCAATCAAAGTTCATCCTGACATAAGATTGTCTTGGCATAATGGTCAAGACCGTTATATTGAAAGATTATCCTAGGATGAAAAGTGTAAATAAAATCTATTTTACTTAAGTAAATAAATCAATGAAAGTTCATCCTGATATAAGGTTGCCTTGGTATAATGGTGAAGACCCTTATATTGAAAAGTTGTCCTACGATGGAAAGTGATTGATGAGGTAGGTGTTGGAAAACGTAGGTGATTTTATATATATATTTCAAAAATTTTTTGAAAAAATTATAGTGAAAAATAAATAGATTAATCATATTAACCTAAAATACATATGATCTAATCATCAAATAAACCTACTCTAGGATCTATAATATGATATGTTACATATAAAATTTAAAATAATAATATGATAAAATCTTCATGCATGGATATAAGCAGTAGATCAGATCTACACCTTTCTGAGTTCAAAACTCGATACCTGGGCACAGGCCGATGATCACTGTTGCTGAGAGATATAGTGAAGATGATTTTTGTTGGTTGCTCATAGCCGCACATGCGTCCGACCTCTACGGATGTCCACTCAAAGCTCCGATCTGATCGATCTTCTTAAGAGTGCTAGCTCATGCAAAGACCTTCTTCTTGGCTGATCTGGATCTTTTTTTCAAATCTTTGAAATCCTTCCAAAGGTTGAAGATAGACTTCTAGAGAAGATGAAGAGATGAAAGAAAGATGAAGAGAAGACTATTTTCTCTTTTCTTTTTCTCTTTTCCCAAATCCTTAGGATCAAAACCCTAGAAACTAGGTTTTGCGCTAACCTAAGAGAAGAGGACTCTCCTCTTCTTTTTCTCATCCCAAGAACCATGCCCCAACACTTTCATCATGTAAAGCTCTCTCTTTGGTTTCTCTCTTATATGCACATACAAATAAAACCCTTTTTTTATGGTGACTCTTGATGTGTTGTCGCACCTTTTCAAATCCCATGCTAAAATAAATATGGGATGCCCCCTTTGCTATTTTTTCATGGTAAAACTAGATCACATCTGATTTTCCATGGTGAGAAACCCCCATGTTGTCACACAAAATAAGAGGAATAAAAAGAAGTGGCGTAGAGGTCTAATAGGTAACGTCAAACATTATCTCTTATGGTTATCAAGTCAAATCTCATTTGAACCTTCCATAAAAATTAGATAACACCCATATTTGGATGTGAGAAAGGAAGGTGAGAGGGCTTCTTAATGTGGAGAAAAGTTCACATAAAAACTCTTTTGGTGTGATGAAGAATGGCGTCAAAAATTATGGCGCATGGGAGGAGAGTCCAATCCTATATGGACTCTAGGTTTCCTTATTTGAATCCAAACCAAATCACATCTGCTTTAGTCCAAATAAAATAGATAAAATCCAATATAATTAGATTTATAATTTTTTAATCAAATCTTAATCAAATTAAAAATTGATTAAACCATAGTCTTGATCAAATCAGAGATAATTCTTCCTTAACAATTAGGTCATCTCATAACCTAATCGGGTCAAACTTAATTGAATCGAATTCAATTAGATTTTATTTAATTCTCTTTGCTCAATCAAATTAAGTTAATCAATAATTTAATTACTAATTAATCTTCTATTAATTTACTAATACTTGATGAATAAATTTATTATAACTTTTGTATAAGGTTAATCGTCCATCAAATTGATGATTAAGCTCTTGAACGATTCTCAATCATTGATCAGCCACATGATTAGTCAGAAAGTTCTTTTGAGTATGACCCTATTGGTTCAAACCTAAGTTGATAGCATAGAAACATATTTTTGAATCAATCGATGTAACTATCTAGCAATGGTGACCCGATGTCCAGATAGGTCGAATGATGGTGAAGCAACATTCAAGAACCTACTGACGTATGGTTACCATATAATTCATCCCTTTGATCTTAATGCTCAAAGATGACCTAAGATTTAATTATCAATCTTAGATAAGTCATCCACATTATATTTCAATCTTTCAAATCTATCACATGGATTATCTAAACTTAGATTTTGCTAAATTGAAATATATTGATACATTAACTCCTACTAATTCGGAGGGATCAATCCCATCTTGACTCATGCACTGACTTGATAAGTACTTTACTGCATCCAGAAATCTTTCATCACTGAATTATAAACTCAGATAGTTCGACATCAAAGTACAGTGAGTTACTTGCAAGTCACTGTAGTGATCTTAGATCGGAGAGACACTTATATCCATACCCTTCGCGAGCTACCCTTGACAGCAGAGTGCTCCACAGTTAGTCACGTTCAGTGATGATGTACTTCTATATCTCACCTACATGCCATACTAGTGTCTCCATACTATTTGGTTATGAGGACAACTAATGCATATGGCACACAATGACCTACACTTGACATCACTATCATTCTAATAATAGCGTATCATTTAGTCGCGAACTAGTTTAAGGACTATGAAATAAATCCTCCTTTATCGATCAGAGTAATCTTAAGGACTTCATCATAATATAGGAGTTCATTAGAAGATGTAACTTTACGATGAAAAAAACCAAATAACTTTTATTATTGATTAATTCATTTATATTTATAATTAGCGCAATCATCAAACGATTGGCTTTAGGACATATTTTCCAACAACTCCCACTTGGACTAAGGTCAATCAGTATAGTATCATATACCCATCTTCAATTTATTATCTCAGAACTCCTAGATACCAAGATTTTAGTAAATGGATTGGTCAGGTTGTCCTTTCTATCGATCTTCTAAAGATTGACGTCATTTTAACAGATTTTTTGAATAAGGTGGCTAGCGATGCAAAATACTTGGCAAGCTAATGGGATTTTGGCTCATTGGCATGAGCCATGGCTCTGATGCTGTACAATACAGCAGGACCATCATTGAAGGGTGCCACTCCTAGCTTGCCAGTGAACCTATACAATCACATAGCTTCTTTGCACGCATCGGATGCTACAATGCATTCAGCATCATAATTTGAATTTGGCTATAATTTTTCTACTTGAAATCTTTTCAGTAGATTGCTCCATTATTTTAGATAAAGATATATTCTGACACGTTCTTGCTATTATTATATTTAATTATAAATTAAAGTCATACTCTATAAGTTTTTAAGTCAGAATCTTCATAACCGAATCATTGATCCTTAATATTTCTCAAATACTAAAGGATGACCTATCAGTGATTCTCATCCAAATCTTGCAAGTATCCACTCACTACCCCTGGTGTACATAAACACTATATGTACATTAGACTGGGATAACCCAAGCAACCTCTTAGATCTATCTCTATAGATCTTTATCCATAGGATAAGGGACGCTTTTCCCAAATCCTTTATGAAGAACAATGAAAACAGTCAAAATTTTATTTTTTATAATGTAAGGAATATCATTTTCGATTAAGAAAATTTTATTCATATACAAAATAAGAAATACACTCATAAAACTATTAATCTATTTGTATTTATAAAGTTTTTTTTTATTCTCAATGAAGCCATACGTTTTGATCATTTATCAAAATACATGTTCCAACTCCGAAATATTTAACATTACCATAGGAGAAAATGTCGCGTTATGGTCAATACCATAATGTTGAAAATATCCTTAGGCAACCAGACAGGCTTTGTAGGTCTCCACCTTCTCATCTGTGCTCTCTGATCCTATTGAAGATTCACTTACACCCTATGGGTTTAAATCCTTCGAGTGGATCAATGAATATCCATACACCATGGACCTTCATAGATTTCATTTCAGACTTTATGGCTCCAAGCTACTAATCAGAGTCGGACCTCTGCATGGCATCTATGTAGATGATCAGATCCTTGTTGTTCTCATCGAGTTCAACAAGATCATATTTCGAAACTAGAAATCGAAGTATCAATCCGATGGATACGGTACTCTACTGGATCTCCTTAATGGTGCTTTTACAATAGATTTTAGATTTGACCTAATCAAATATGATTCTATAGATTTACTAAATTGGATCAGTTCTTCTACTTATCAAACTTTATAAGTTCTACATTAAAGGTATTAGTTCCTTCACCAAGGTATTTTTTTCTAAAAGAAATACTGAACAACTTTTATTCTTTAGTAAGATAGAAGTTATATCCCCTAGATTCTTTGAGGTTATCCTATAAAATAATATTTATAGGATCGAGATCCAGGCTAATCGATCTATAAATACATGACATAAAATAAATACTCCTAAACCCTAAGGTAACAAAGTATCAGCTTATGCCTAATCCATATCTCATATGGAGTCTTTGCGACTGATTAATTCGGAATTCAGTTGAGAACATGACAAATAGTCTGAAGAGCATAACCTTAATAGAAGACTGACAGACTTGTAAACCCTATCATAGATCGAACTATGTTTAGTAAAGTTGATTCTAATAAGAGAGAATCCTATTCTCTTTTAGATATGTCAAAAACTCACTGGAAGAGCATTCTTCTCTTTGGTCTGATCAAAGAGTTTCAATGCTCTTCCCAGTTCATTTTTCTACCTTGTTAAGAAATTATTTAAATAATTTAAATAATCTAAATTTATGACAAATATATTTGTAGATCTAATACATCAGTATGTATCAAATTCAAAATATCATTGGCTTGTTCATCTTTTCCAACAAAAGGTGACTTGGTCATCTTACTAAGGAGATAAGATTGACAGGTTGACAACGATTCATAATCATTAACTTTCAAAATTATCTTCTATTGATCCTATTCTTATTTATATGACTGAACTTAAATTATCAAAGATAGGAATCCATGACATAGTCTACTCTAAGGAGTTTGTTTGGTGTGTACAGTACACTAACATGCTATGTAAATATCATTTCTTAGTTGTCCACCATGATTTTGACATCATTCATAATGATATCACAAAAATCTTAGATAATAGTGACAATCACTAAAACGATATTGTCAAAATTGAAAATAGACTCAATGATTCCTAAAACTAGGATTGAAACATAACTTCCATCTCCAATATTCGGAAATCTCTTGCTATTTTCAAACTTTCTACTAATCTGAAGTCGTTGCAATAATTTGCATGGACTTTCAATATCCAATACCCAGATAGTAGTGTCATAGATAAAGAAATCATAAGGTATTATCATACAAGTACTTGTCCAGCAATGCTTTACTGATTTCTCTTTTTTAGCCTATTCAAATCAAGGGACTCTACCAGACTAGGTTAACCTTTGACTTCTTTGTCAGTTCAGGCTCATCAGCCTAAGCATGACTCTTTTGCACCTTTTTATGTGATCATTTGGCCACTTCTGATAAGTGTCTTTGATCGCATCATGTGTGTTGGACATGAAAACATTAAGTGTCAGATCCGTAATCATATATAGGATCCATTCATACTCTCAAACTATTTACAACTTCTAATACCAATTATCGAAGTTGGGTCCTATAAATAAGTCACTGTCAAACAGTGAATGGAGCAATGTACATCTAGCCATAATTGAAAGAAAAATATAAGACCTCTATATTTATGAATTGATTAAACCTAAAAATTTGGACTTTAGTCTAAATATTCTCTCACTATTTTAATTGAATTGATAGCCTCTACCTTCAATTCGAGGAATTACCTTAATTTCTTAGCGGATACTAGAATCTACACAGACTGCATACAAGCCCGAGGATGGCTTGGTCAATCCATATGCATCTATGGGTAGGTTCTCAACCAATTATTTCTTTAAATAATTTTTAGTAATTAATTTTGCCTCAGATTTTATTTCAATAGGCGATGGGCCTCCACTGAAAGTTTTGGTTAGGTCAAACCATTAACGTGACCTACTTAGTGATTCTAGCTAAAGAATAATCAGGTTTGAGGATAGCTCAATCAACCCAACCATTCATCAAATAGTATAACAAAGTCATCATATGATGAATGATAATTCCATCATTTGGAGAGAACACCAAACGGATGGCGCCTGCAATGTCAATCAGAAATAATGGACCCATTACCATTCACCTTAATGGGAGGCTATGATCTAGTTACCCCCATAACTAGCTCATTTTAGAGATCTAATAATTTAAAAAATTTAATTTATAAATTGAGAAAAGAGAAGAGATCAATCAGTAGACCATAATCCTCCCACTAACTTCACTAAGTCATTGAATCGAATTAGGATCATGCTGATTGAAATGGCACCTAGATCAATCACACTGATCAACCTTAATGGCATGGGTCAACTCAAATCACTTAGCAGTATAATCAAGATAAAATTCACCAAATTGGTCAGGTAAGTGAGATCGATGGGAGGGTCTACTAAGCTTGCCTTAAACACCATCGAAATAGCTAGATAAGCCACTTCCAATTAAAAACTACTGATCAAAATGCCAAACTTACTTTAGACATCAATTGATTAATTAATTTTGATTGGACCAGCCAAATGATTCGGATTCAACCATTGAGCTACAAATCAAGGTCCATTTGGTCAAATCAAAGACATGGACTTGACCGTCTACAACTATTGTATTAGAGAAACTCTGATTAATCTAATCCAATATTTGGTTAGACTTAATCAATTTTTTTACATGATCAATTAATTTTTTGATTCTAATCTTAGGTCTAATCTAATTAAAAAGATCTAATTTGAGCTAACCCATGCCCTTATGTTTTATACAATGTCATTAGATCTTAAATCATAATTTTAGATCTAATCGATTCTATATTTAATTCTTAATTAAGTTCAGTATCAACATAGGTTTAGATTTAGGTTTGAAATAATTTTAATTTTTTATTTTATAAATAATTTACAATAAATATTATGCAAAGATCTTCTATTCTAAAATTGGGTCAACTTAATCAGCATTGAGCTGGCTACATAAGAGGACTGGGTCAACTCAGTTCAAAATTTGATCAGCTTAGTAATTATGCGAGCATATTTCAGATCTGAAAAATCTTGCATAATCTTAAAATAAAATCAATAATAAACATATTTTTAGATCATATCTAAATCTTTTATGATTCAAAATTTTATTTTTTTATGATTAAAATAATTTTAATTATATAGATTAGATATTTTACTTTTTATATAACTTTGTATCACATACCACAAACCTAAGATTTCAAGATCTAGGATTTTACAGGAAAATAAATTTTTTCTTTCACATTCCTTTTCATGAGATTTAATCATATGATACCCCTACACACCATAAGAGCACCCCATCGAATAAAAAGAGAGAACCTTTAAATTTTTCTTGCTCCTATGATCGGACGGTCTGGTGGTCAACCAAATCTAAATACTTACTAATCGGATCATCTAATCTAATCACATATCATATATGCATGAATTTAGATCTAATCTAAATTATATTAGATTTGATCATAACTTTAATTCATATCTAAATTAGATTATAAACATCACATGCAACAAATAAAATTAGATTTTATCAATGATCAGTACAAACTAAGACAACCTATTCATTGTAAGGGATAAACCCTATAGCAGGACAACCTTATTTCAGTTTGTGTGATCAACTATTAATTAAATTTAGATCTAAGATATCACATATCAGATTTAAATATAATTAAAATTTAGATTTAATATACATATATAATATGTCATAATGAATCTAGACTCTGATACCACTGTTGGAAAATATAGGCAATTTCATGCATGTATTTCAAAATTTTTTTGAAAAAATTACAGCAGAAAGCAAATAGATTAATTATATTAACCTAATATGCATATGATCTAATCATCAAATCAACCTACTCTAGGACCTAGGATATGATTTGTTGCATATAAAATTTGAAATAATCACATGATAAAATCTGCATGTATGGATATAAGCAGTACATCAGATCTACACCTATCTGAGTTCAGAACTCGATATCTGATTATAGATCGATGATCACTGCTGCTGAGAGACATGGTGAAGATGATCCTTACTAATTGCTCATAGCCACACATATGTCTAGCCTCTACAAAAGTCCACTTGAAGCTCTGATCTGATCGATCTTCTCGGGAGTGCTAGCTCGGACGAAGATCTTCTTTTTGGCTGATCTAGATCCTTTCTTCAAATCTTTGAAATCTTTTCAGAGGTTGAAGATGGATTTCTGGAAGATATGAAGAGGTGGAAGATAGATAGAGAGAAGACTATCTTCTCTTTTCTTTTTCTCTCTTCCCAAAACTTTAGGATCAAAACCCTAGAAACTAGATTTTGCACTAACCCAAGAGAAGAGGACTCTCCTCTTCTTTTTCTCATGCCAAGAACCATGCCCCAACTCCTTCATTGTGTAAAGCTCTCTCTCTAATTTCTTTCTTACACACACAAATAAAATCCTTTTATTATGGCATGTAAGGAGTAGGGGAGAAGAGTCCAAGAGATCTTGGACTCTTGATGTGTTGTCGCACCTTTTCAAATCCCATGCCAAAACAAATATGGGATGCCCCCTTTGCTATTTTTTTATGATAAAACCAGATCACATCTAATTTCCCATGGTGAAAAACCCCCATGTTATTGCACAAAATAAGAGGAATAAAAGGAAGGGGCATAAAGGTCTAATAGATAATGTCCAGCATTATCTCTTATGGTTACCAATTCAAATCTCATTTGAACCTTCCATGAAAATCAGATAACACCCTTATTTGGATGTGAGATAGGAGGGTGAGAGGGCTTCTTAGTGTGGAGAAAAGTTCTTGTAAAAACTCTTTTGGCATGATGAAGAATGGCATCAAAAATTATAGCGCATAGGAGAAGGAGAGTCCAATCCTATATGGACTTTAGGTTTCCTTATTTGAATCCAAACCAAATCACATCTGGTTTAGCCCAAATAAAATAGATGAAATCTAATCTAATTAGGTTCAAAATTTTTTAATCAAATCTTAATCAAATTAAAAATTGATTGAACCATAGTCCTGATCAAATCAAGAATAATTCTATCTTAACGATTAGGTCATCTCATAACCTAATCGGATAAAATCTAATTGAATCTAATTCAATTAGATTTTATTTAATCTTCTTTGCTCAATCAAATTGAGTTAATCAGTAATTTAATTATTAATTAGTCTTTTATTAATTTACTAATACTTGATGAATAAATTTATTACAACTTTTGCATAAGGTTAACCATCAATCGAATTGATGATTAAGTCCTTGAATGAGTCTCAATCATTGATCAGCCACATGATCAGTCAGAAACTTCTTCTGAGTATGACCCCATAGGTTCAAATCTAAGTCAATAGTATAAGAATATATTTCTAAACCAATCAATGTAACCATCTAGTAATGGTGACCCGAAGTTCGGATAGATCGAATGATGGCAAAGCAATATTCAAGAACCTACTAACGTATGATTATCGTATAATTCATCTATTTGATCTTAATACTCTAGGATGATCTAGGATTTAACTGTTAATCTTAAATAAGTCATCCACATTATATTTCAATCTTTTAAATCCATCACATAGATTATCCGAGCTCAGATTTTGCTAAATTAAAATATATTGATATATTAACTCCTACTAATTCAGAGAGGTCAATCCCATCTTGACTCATGCACCGACTTGACAAGTACTTGACTGTATCCAAAAATTTTTTATCACTAAATTATAAACTCAAATAGTCCGATATCAAAATACAGTGAGTTGCTTGTAAGTCACTATGGTGATCTCAGGTCGGAGAGACACTTATACTCATACCCTTCGTGAGCTATCCTTGACAGTAGAGTGCTCTGTAGTTGGTCACATTCAGTGATGATGTACTCCTACATCTCATCTGTATGCCATATCAGTATCTCCACACCATTTGGTTACGAGGATAATCAACGTATATGGCACACAATGACCTACACTTGATATCACTATCATCCTAATTACAGCATATCATTTGGTCATGAACCAGTTTAAGGACTACACGATAAATTCTTCTTTATCGATCAAAGTAATCTTAAGGACTTCATTACAATATAAGAGTTCATTAGAAGATGTAACTTTGTGATAAAAAAAATCAAATAACTTTTATTATTGATCAATTCATTTACGTTTATAATTAGCGCAATTATCAAATGATTGGCTTTAGGATATATTTTTCAATAAAATAAAATTTATTTTACTTAACTAAATAAATCAATCAAAGTTCATCCTGATGTAAGGTTGCCTTGGCATAATGGTGAAGACCCTTATATTGAAAAGTTGTCCTAGGATGGAAAGTGATTGATGAGGTAAACACATCATGAAAGAGTTTTTCATAGATGGAATAAATTATATATATCTTGTTTTTGAATATGAGATATTCATGAATGTGTTTGTCATTCGATTTGTGTGGTGATCATCTTGAATCACTACAAATCTTTTTTGGATTAGGGTTGTATCATGACTCACAAATCCTAATGGTTTGCAAATTTTGCATTCTATAGTGATGGAAACCAAAAGTTAATCCAGTTTTGGAATAAAATTGAGCAATTAGTATCTAAAGCAAGTGTTGTAGAATGGTGGTTACTTAATTAGGACCGTTGCAAATGTACGGAGAGCCTTCAACCAATCTTATACTTACCTGATCAATTTGGTTGATTGAATTTTGAATTTGGGTTACTTAAGTGTTAAGTTCATTACAAATATATTACAACCATGATTCCGACTTGGTGAACCAAGCTTGGATATCTCGAGTAGATCCATATTAATTATGAATTTATGTAGGATGTAAATAAATAATTAAAACTTGAAGAGACCTAAATGAAATCTCCTCATATATATTAAGTCGAATAGTCTTTCACTGTTGTAGATATGCGGGCACTCTACTGATGTTAACTGTTCTCGATTGGATACAGTGGTTCAGTTATATCGAAAAAATACAACCACTCTATAACATGAGATATTGCGGGGTAGAGATAGGGTTGAGCCTAATAACTGTTAGGTGAGGGCCCCAATGATGGCTTCACTTACATGTGAGCGATGGATCTGACTTAACTAAGAAATGGAATCAATAACTGTTAGGTAAGGCTTCAGGACTTAGAGATCGATAACCACTGCAACTTGCTTGAAAAGCAATGGACAAAGAGTTATCCATTCATCGACTGATGCATCATCAATAACTGTTAGGTAAAGTGATGTGCAATCGATAGGACTGTAGTACCCACTTAAAATCTTAATCATAAATATTTTCATTTCTCTATCTGAGGAGTGTGGGAGATTCGAAGAAATAGTGGGAGATAGTTTATTTTTAAAATAAAATCCTTAAAATAAATTAAAATAAGTCAAAAATAAAGTTTAACTAAAATCTTCTTCTCTCTATAGAAAATGTCTGCTTCCAATCTTCTTGCTCATACCTTGAGACCAATCATTTGATTGGACCCAATTATAAAGATTGACACCAAAACTTAAAGATAGTCTTGAGTTCTGAAAAGATGAGTTATGTCCTAGTCCAGGATATCCCCTCTCTACTAGCTCATCCCACCCCTGATCAAAGGGCATCCTATGAAAAGTGGTTGGACGATGATAATAAGACCCAGTATTATGTGCTAGCATCTGTGTCCTATGAACTCCAATGCTAGTATGAAGGCATGGAAACCACCAAGGGCATACTGACTCATCTATAAGAGTTGTATGGTGAGTAGAGATGTGCAGCCCATTATGAAGTATCCAAGAGACTCTTCAGAGCGAAGATGCATGATGGATAGTCTATCTATGACCATTATCTGACAATGATCAAGGATTTGGAGGAGTTTGAGAAGCTCAATATGTCCATGGACAAAGAATTACAGGTTGATTTGATCCTATAATCCCTTACTGATTCATATGCATAATTTATCATAAACTATCATATGAATAAGATATAGTACACCAAGATTGAGTTTTTAAATATGCTGGTAACTACTGAAGAAACTTTGAAGAGATCAAGAGGCATTGTTCTTACTGTGGAGCGAAACTCATCTCCTAAGAGAAAGTCTACTAAAAAGAAGAAGAAGTTCGTGAAGAAACAAAAGCTAGAGAACAAGCCAAAGAAGGAAGTTCTCAAGAAGAAGGCCATAGAAAAGAAAAAGTATTTCCATTGCAACTCTGATGGCCATTCGAAGAGGAACTATCTCGATTACCTGGTAAGCCTAAAGTATAGAAAAGATGGCACACCTTCTGAAGGTATGTCTGATCTGATGGTTATTGAAACTAACCTTACAGTTTCTTCTACTTTCAATTAGATTATAGACTATGGCTTTAGTGCTCATCTATGCACTTCTATATAGGATTTAGAGTAAAGTAGAAGGCTGAGGGAAGGAGAAATAATTTTATGACTTGAAAATAGAGTAAGAGATACTGCTACAACTATGGGGACCTATCCTCTGTGACTACCATCTAATCTTAGTTTAATTCATAGGGACTATTAATTTATTCCTATTTCTAGTAGAAATTTTATCTCTATTTCATCTCTAGCACAGGATAATTATGTATTAAATTTCAATAAAGATTACTGTACCATTTATTTGGAAAATAAAATAGTTGGACATAATTTTTTAATTAACAATCTTTATCATTTACATGTTGATATATCTATGAATGTAAACAAGCAGAAAGTACATGCCCTAGGATCTAAAAGACCTAGAGATAAAATAAATCATAAGTATATGTGGCACCTTAGGCTAGGTCATATAGGAGAAGAAAGGATTAACAGACTAGAGAAAGATGGGCTCTTGGGCTTATTGACTATCGAGTCATTGTTGGAAATTATATCCTAAAGACAATCATTTGATGATTGTGCTAATTATAAATGTATATGAATTGATCAATAATAAAAATTATTTGATCTTTTTCATCACAAAATTACATCTTCTAACGAACTCCTATATTGTGATGAAGTTTTTAGGATTACTTTGATCGATAAAGGAAGATTTATCGCATAATCCTTAAATTGGTTCACGACCAAATGATACGCTGTTACTAGGATAATAGCGATATTTGTTAGAAATTATGTCCTAAAGCCAATCATCTAGGTTATAGATGATTGTGCTCCATATATATATATGAATTATAAAATAATAAATATTATCTGATAAGATTCATCATAAGAAATATATCTTCCTAAATAGAACTCATATATTATGATGAAATCCTTAGAGCTACTTCCAAAATAATAAAAGAAAATTTATTGTATGGTTTTTAAATCCTGCTCACAACCAAATGATACAATTGTTATAAGAATAATAATTGTATCAAGTATAGGTCATTGTGTGTCACATTAGTTGGCTGTCCTCTTAACCAAGGCATGTAGTGACACGAGTATGGCATATGGATGATTTATAACAGTATATTTCACTGAGCATGATCACTTCTGGAGCACTCTACTGTCAAAGATTGCTCTGATGGGATATGAGTATATGTGTCTCTCTGATCTGAGACTACCTCAGTGACTTGCAAGCAACTCATTGTGCTTTGGTGCCGGACTATCCAAATTTTTAATTCGATGATGGAAGATTTCTGGGTACAGTCAAGTACTTGTAAAGCCTGAGTGTGAGTCAAGATGGGATTGAACGCTCCAAGTAAAATTAGAGATGATGCATCACTGTATTTTAATTTGATAAAATTTTGATCAAAGTAGTCCTAGTGAGGAGTTACAGAATTTTTGAGATTGAGATACAATATGAACGACACATCCTGGTTTGATAGTTTAACCCAAACTCACTCTTGAGCATCGAGTGTCAAAGAAATAAATTGTATGGTAACTATATCCACATGGGTTTTAAAGTGTTGCTGGACATACATTCGGCCTATCCGGATGTTGAAAATCATTGCTAGATGGCAACATCGATTAGTACAAAAAATATTTTTGTACTATCGATTTAGGTTCAAACCTACGGGATCACATACATAGAAATACCATCTGATCAAATGACTGATCAATGATTATGAATCATTGAAGGATTTAATTATCAATATGATTGATAATTAATCCTTTGTAAAGGTTTGTAATAAATTATTTACTAATGATTGATAAATTAAAAAAATAATTAATTAATAATTTGATTATTATTAGCTCAATTTGATTGAGCAATGGAGACTGGATCAAATCTAATTAAATTGGATTCAGTTAGGTTTGCTTTGGATTGATTGGATGCAGCCTTATTGGATCATAGGGCTTGTTCCCATTGATCTCAGAGATGCAAATCAAATTTTGAGTTGAATAAGATTCAATTTAGTTTGATATAGGCTTTGATTGGATCAAACTCTATTGGATAATAGGCTTAATTGGATCAAGCCCTATTGATCAATAACATCCCTGATATCCATTAAGATTCAATCCTTGGATCAATGAAGTTTTAATCTAACTAATTTTCTAATTGGATTGGGGCCTAATCAATTTTATAATTGGGCTAGGACCTAATTAGTTAGTTTGTTATAACTAATTCCTAAATTAGTTAGGATTGAGTCCAAGAATTAGTTAGAGTTTGACCAAGATTCATGAGTCTTATTTGGAATAGGGTTGAACCAACTCCCTCCATCTATCTATTTAAGATCTCTCACACCACACACCTCTTCACCGTGTAAAATTCTAGGTCCCACCAATGGAGCCACGTCCTCCCCTCTCTTCCATGAAAAAGAAGGGACGTCTCCTCCTCTTTTGGTCACCAAAAAGAAAAGAGGGGCGTCTAGGCTTCCTTCCTAACTCTTTTTGAAGAGATTTTGTAAGGCTTTTGCTGCTATTTCTTAGGCATCAAAGAGAAGCTCTCTTGCTAGTTTTACAATAGAAAATTAGAGAAGAAAAGTTCTTCCTAACGAGAGAAAGAGAAAGAAGAAGAAGGGTCTTCTTTCTAGTGTGCAGCCTTGGAGAAGGAGTTCTTCTCTCAAATTTTTTCTCTATTTTTCTCTAAGATTAAAATTAGATTGGATCTAATTTTTAACATAAAAATTTAGAGAAAAAATATCAAAAAAATTTAGTTGGATGTTTGGGGCTTCCTAGAGTTCTAGATCAAGGAGAAAAAGGGAGAAGAAGAGAGAAGAATGGTTCTATTCTTGGACCTCTCTTTTGGGTTTTTTTAGAGCTTAAAATTTTATATGATTTTTAGTATAAGAAATTAGATTAGATTTAATTTTTATTATTAAAAATTAAAGAAGAAAAATTATTTTTAAAAGTGTGAAAAGAAGAGAGAAAGGTTCTCTCTTGTGTGTGAGAGAATTGAGAAGAAATGGTTCTTCTCTTGATCTCTATCGTAGAGATCTGTTGCTTGGATCCAGAAAAAAAAAGAGAAAATCTTCTTATTCCTCATCTTTTTTATGTTCCTCTTACATCAGTCAAAATATGATGTCTTCACGAGCTAGCACTCCCGAAGAGATCGATCAGCACATAGACTTCATGTGGATACCTGTAAAGGTCGGACATATGTGCGACCGTCGAGCATCATGAAGAATCAACTATCATGGATTTTAGATATGGTAATTTGCTATCCATGCTTCGGTATAGAGTTTTGAAACTAATTTATATTTAGATATGATCTAATTACATATAGATATGATATGTACTTGCTGAATTTTTGATTTCAGATTTACATACATGTATATTAATTCATATCATAGTTCCTGTATGGTAGTTTTAGATTTTATCTATGCATATATTGTAGATTAAATTATTTAATCTATATATATTCTGCTATAAAATTTTAAAAATATATGCACAAAACCATCTCGCTTCCTTTCAACTGGTATCAGAGTGAAGGTTCGTTATGACATGAGTATATAAGCATATAGAGTTGAAATTTGGATTTAGCAATGCATGAGATGTATTATGATCTAATTTTAGATATAATCTAATATAAAAATCAGATCTGATATAATTTAGATTTGATCTAAATTTCTGCATATATGATATGTAAGTAGATTAGATGATCCAATTAGTAGGTTCTTGGATTGGGTTGATCACCAGGCCATCCGATCATAGGAGCAAAAAAATTTAAAGACCATCTCTTCCTACTTGATAGGGTGCTCTTATGGCATGTAGGGGTGTCATGTGATTTAATCCCATGAAGAAAAAAGCGAAAGGAAGAACTTACTTTTTTGCAAAATTTTAGATGATGAAACCTTAGGATTTGTTGCATGTGATACAAAATTTGAGTTGTATGATAAGTAGAACATCTAATCTATATGATTAAAATTATTTTAATCATAAAAAATAAAATTTAAAATCATAAAATATTTAAATATGATCTAAAATTTGTTATGATTTATTTTATTTCAGTTTATATGAGAATTTTCATATCTGAAACTATGTGATACTTGTTGGTACGCTAATTTAGCCGACTAGTTTTGAACTGAATCCAACCAGTCTCTTGACTTAATCGGTTTAATGTTGACTGATCTGATCCAGTTATCTCAGGTCGAACAGTAATGGTTACTGTTCATGATCAGTTAGTCGATTAAGTATCAGACTTAGTTGACCTACTGAAGTAAGCCAACTCAATTCAGGGGTGAGTCGTTCTAATTTTTAGAACAAAAAATTTTACCTAAAATTGATGTAAAATTATTTTACAAAATTGAAATAATTTTGATTAATAACCTTAACCCATATTAATGCTATACTTAATTAAAAATTAAGAAATATATTTTTGATCTAGAATTGTGATTAAAGATCTAATGACATTGCATAAAATATAGGGTATAGGTTGGCTCAAATCAGGTCCTTTTAATTGAGTTAGACCTAAGGTTAGAATCAAAGACATAATGGACTAAAAGGGTAGTTGATCAAATCTAACCAATAGTTGATTTAGATTAGGTCAAGGATACTCTAGATCAAACATAATAGTTGTAGTTGATCGAGTCCATATTTTTGATTAAACCAAATAGACCTTGATTGAGACTCAAAGGTTGAACCTGAAAAAAGAGTGCCCTATAAGCCAATCACAAGTATTGCGATGGGACTTTTCTTTATGATTTTCCAACTCATGTAATGATATTTATTATTTGAGGTATTGATTCATCATATTAGCTACATCTTATTATGTCTAAAATTATGATGAACCCTAAAGATTAGAACAATAATTTTAGGAGACATGAATGGGTCATGCTAGTAAGATCTAAAATCCTAAAATCTTAATCTTAAACATTCCTCATCATAGGAGCATTGAGTCAGAGATCAATATTCTAGATAGACTGACACATCTTATGTATGCTCGATGGAGAGAGTGGCAGATCTCACTAGCCACTTGTATGGGACACTAATATAAGGATGTGGATGTTCATTTGAAAAATGAGTCTATTGAATTAACTCGATCAAAGAGAACATCTTATAGAAGTCTTACTTGCATGTTAAAGATAGTTCTCTAAGTGGAAGTTGTGTAAGTGATCCTTAGACCTGAGATCATCATGAAATTTTGTTCACATGAACCCATATTTTGGTTCATATCCAGACATGGCATTAAGACATGTACGGGATATTCTGGATATGATGGAGTATGTATGAAGATTGTGAGTAGGTCAACATAGAATCGATCACTCCTAGTAAGAAGAGATCGCATCCTATGTATTCTCGATCCTAGATGACTCGAAAAAAATCTTTTGGCCAAAAGTAGAAAGAAGATTGGAAAGAGTTTCTAATGCTTTTTCATTGGAGTCATCATTGGTTAATTGAGAATCGATATAAATATGTGTTTGAGTTTGACATGATTTCATACTCATGAATATATTCAAGGTATAGAGATGATCGAAGCATTGAATTGTTGTGATCCAGGTGGTGTGCCCAAGGCCCAGGGGACCAAGGCTAAGGCCAAGGTCCATCATTCATGAGGGCTTCATGGAGGCTCTAGGGCTAGTTGGGCCCTAGGTTGAAAGGCTGTGGGCCTTTCGGGTTCTTGAGGTCTAGGTTATATGTGGGCCTCAAGGGACCAACTCTTTATGGGCCAGGTCTGGGCCCAGGATAGGTGAGATTAGGTCGAGTCATGGGTGTACATGGGCTTGGGTTAACCTAATCTCCCATAGAGTTGGTCAAGGGAGTTTTAGGTTTGGATCACTTGACCCTGTGTTTATATATACATGTACTTGTATAGGTTTGATTAAGCCAAAAAAATACAGAACTCTTTCTCCCAAGTCTCTCTCTCTCTTCTCTCTCTCTCTCCAGCCATTCTCTATGCCCCAGGAGCAAGAAACCCTAGGGTTTCTTGCCGCCAGGTCCATAAAAGGAAAGAAAAGCAAAAAGGCGCTAGCCCCTTCCCCCTTGCAGCCGCCGACTCTCTCACTTCTCCCTCTCTTGCAGCCACCCAAGCATCAGGTCTAGGACCTAAAATCTCTTGAGAAGAGGTTGAATCTCTTGGAGTTGATCTGAGGTCGTTTGAGGTGCGGGTGAGATCTCCATCAACAGATCTACAATAAAGGCTGCAGTAGGACAGATTTGCAAGGTCTATCTCCATCTACCTTCTTCCCTATCTAGAATATCCCAATTTGAGATCTATGAATTATAAGACCTCAGTCCAGGCCTGATCTAGTTGGGTACCAGATCTTGGAATTTTTAGAGGTATTTGTTGAGGCGTTCTTCATCTGGAACGAAAGGTTGACGAAGAAGACAGCAACCAGGCTGATTTCGTCAAGGGCCTTAGATCGAGTCCAGAAGTCTCCAGATTTATTTGTTGCTAGTTCTACTGCACCCAAGATCCATGGGAGGAGCCGGGATCATGATCCAATAGTTGGTATCAGAGCCACAGTGGTGAGGAAGCATTTCCAAGTGCGAGAAGTTGAAGATCCCAAGTGTTGAAAATTTTTAGCAAGGTACCATCAAGATATATTCTACACTTCTTGATTTTATATTGCTTGTTTGGCTTGGATCTAGTCATGGGCAGCAATATGAAGGTTGAATTCGAAAAGTTTGATGGCAAGGAGATTTTTTTCATGTGGAAAATTCGGGTGGAGGATCTTCTGGTGCAAGCAGATCTGGATCAGACTTTGGATGAGAAGCTTGAGGGAATGACAGATAGACAGTGGGTATCATTGGAGAAGAAAGCATGCTCGGTGATCAGAAGATGTTTGGCGGATGCGGTGTTGTATTCGGTGTTGGAAGAAAAGACCCCGAAGGGCTTTTGGTCGAAGTTGCACACCATGTATACGGAGAAGAATATGTGCAACAAGCTGATGCTGAAGAAGAAGTTGTACAGTCTTCGGATGCAGGAGGGATCTGATGTGATTGGCCACATTCAGAGGTTCGACCAGTTGTGCACGGAGTTGATGAATATCGGGGTGAAGCTGGATGAGGAAGACAAGTCCCTGTTGCTTTTGTGTTCGCTGCCAGGATCATATGACTCTTTGGTGACTACACTGCTCTACGGCAAGAAGACTCTGGAATATGAGGACATGGTCTCGATGCTGAGGTCTAATGAGCAAAGAAAAAAGTTGACCAGAGATCAGGCTCCCCAGGAGGGTTTGGCAGTAGGGGAGAGGACAGGTAGAGGCAGAGGCAGAAGCAAGTCCAGGGGGCGGTCCAAGTCCAGGAAGGGAAAGAAAGAGATGAAATGCTTCAAGTGCAACGAGTTCGGGCACTTCAAGCGAGAATATCCACTATGGAAGAGCTAGAAGGGAGAAAGAAGTGGCTCAGAATCAGTGAGTGCAGTTGCTGGGCAGCAAGTGGAGGATGATCTACTTGTGGTATCAGATGGTCACAAGAATTACACAGAGGAGTGGACACTAGACTCTGCGTGCTCACATCACTACACACCACACAGGTCTTGGTTTGTGACATACACCAAGACAGATGAGGGATCAGTGACTTTAGGCGACAATCATCCTTGCAAGGTGGCTGGGATAGAGACAGTCAGGGTGAGGATGTTTGATGGGATTGTGAGGATATTGACAAATGTAAAGCACATCTCAAAGCTGGAAAAGAATCTGGTGTCACTAGGCTACTTGGAGCGCAGTGGATACAGCTTCAGCAGTAGGGCTAGAAGCGGAGTACTGAACATCTCCAATGGAGCTATGCTATTGATGAGAGGTAGGAGGTTGGACAATAACCTCTATCGCATGGAGGGATCTGTGGTGATCGGAGAGTCTGATGTAGCAGCTGCAGCACAAGACCAGCAGGGGGCTTACAGGATGTGGCACTACCGCCTAGGCCACATGGGTGACAAGGGGCTGAGGGAGTTGAGCAGGAGAGGACTCATATCTGATCTGGAGGATGGTGCTACAGGAGGGATCTGTGAGCCTTGCCAGATGGGAAAGCAGAGGAGAGTTCAGTTCAACATCAGTACAGCCCGCAGTGCAGCCCCTCTGGAGTTAGTACACACGGATGTGTGGGGACCAGCCCCAGTTTTAGCTAGGAATGGGGCTAGATACTTCATGACCCTGATTGATGATTTCTCAAGGAAACTCTGGATTTACTTCATGAGAGAGAAGTCAGAGGTCTTCACCAAGTTCAAGATCTGAAAAGCTGAGGTGGAGAAGGAGCAGGGGAGGAGTGTGAAGTGTCTGAGGTCAGACAATGGCGGGGAGTACACCAGCATAGAGTTTCAGGACTACTGTGAGGAGTGTGGGATCAGGAGACACTTCTCAGTTAAGGGGACTCCACAGCAGAATGGGGTGGCCGAGAGGATGAATAGAACACTTCTGGAAAAGGCACGATGCATGAGGCTGCAGGCAGGGCTTCCAAAGGAGTTCTGGGTTGACACAGTAGACACAGTGGGTTACTTGATCAATCGATCACCTCACACTAGGTTGGATGGCAGGCTTCCAGAGGAGGTGTGGTCTGAGAGGACAATTGGGCTGGGCCATCTACGGGTATTTGGGTGCACGGCCTATGTGCACATTGGAGCTGGTGAGCGGAGCAAGCTAAACGCCAGATCACGCAAGACGGTGTTTCTAGATTATCTGTGAGGAGTCAAGGGATACAGGCTGTGGGATCCCTTGGAAAAGAAGGTCATCATTAGTCGGGATGTTACTTTTAATGAGGAGTCAGTCTTATAGAGGCGAGCAGGCATGGAGGAGCAGCAAGAGCAGGAGGAGGTCCAGCAGGGCACTGCTGGACAGCTAACCTCTTTGATTTTGCCTCTTGTAGGTACTACTGGAGGACATGACATTCAGGTGGAGCACCTACCTAAGGTGTCTCCACAGGTGGAGAGGACTCAGATGGATGATCGAGGCGGAGAGGTCCAGCAGGAGCGAGCTGGATCGAGGACTGATATCGGTGTTGCCCTACACAAGCCCAAAAGG
The DNA here is from genome assembly GCF_000442705.2 of Elaeis guineensis. NCBI lineage: Eukaryota > Viridiplantae > Streptophyta > Magnoliopsida > Arecales > Arecaceae > Elaeis > Elaeis guineensis. The sequence goes on from NC_025997.2 coordinate 91,934,308, forward strand.
ACCATCAGGCAATCGAACCGATATGGCTTCGAGGAGACACTGTCATATGCCCTGCTGACAGTGAATGGAGACCCATATACATATCAGGAGGATATTGAGAGCTAGGACAGAGAGCGGTGGGTCCAGGCAATGTCCGAGGAGATGCAGTCTCTCCACTAGAACCAGACGTGGTGATTGGTACAGTTGCCACAGGGGAAGAGGCCCATTGGTTGCAAATGGGTCTACAGTCGCAAGGAAGGGCCGTCAGAGCAGGGAGGTATCAAATTCAAGGCGAGGTTAATGGCTAAGGGATACTTTCAGAAGGAAGGCATTGACTTCAGCGAGGTCTTCTCTCCCATCGTCAGACATACTTCCATCAGAGTGTTGCTGAGCATTGTAGCAGCTCAGGATTTAGAGCTGGAGCAGATGGATGTCAAGACGGCGTTCCTCCATGAGCATTTGGAGGAGAGGATTTACATGGAGCAGCCACCCAATTTCAAGGATCCAAGATCAGAGGGAAAGGTTTGTCTGTTGCAGAAGTCGCTGTACGGGCTGAAAAAGTCATCGAGGCAATGGTACAAGCAGTTCGACTCCTATGTGCGCAGCATTGGACTTTTCAGATGTGAGTTTGATCCCTGTGTTTATGTTCAGTCTTTTGAGGATGGTTCTAGGGTGTTCCTACTCTTGTATGTGGATGACATGCTTATAGCATGCAAGAGTAGGAAGGTTGTGCAGGATCTGAAGGCATCCTTATCTCGGGAGTTTGAGATGAAGGATTTGGGCCCTGCAAGGAAGATCCTAGGCATGAAGATTTTCAGAGATCGAGCCAGGAGGGTGCTGCATCTATCTCAGGGGGGCTACATACAGAAGGTCTTAGAGAGGTTCGGGATGAAGGGAGCAAAGCCGGTGGAGCTGCCACTTGCCGGTCACTTCAGACTCTCGAAGATCATGGTGCCACAGATTGAGATAGAGGCTCAGGAGATGGAGAAGGTTCCTTATGCTTCAGGAGTTGGGAGTTTGATGTATGCGATGGTCTGTTGTAGGCCAGACATCGCTCATGCAGTGAGTCAGATTAGCACGTTCATGGCGCAGCCTAGCAGGGAGCACTGAAGAGCTCTAAAGTGGATATTCAGATACCTGGCGGGTTCAGTTGGAGTTGGCATCTACTACGGATAGTGAGGAGGGGTAATGGGATACTCTGACATGTCCAGGGAGGCTCAGGGGTTGATTGGCGATTATGTAGATGCAGACTTCGATGGAGATGTGGATACCTGGAGGTCTACGACAGGCTTCATCTTTAGCCTGTATGGAGGTCCTATTTCTTGGAGATCGTATCTGCAGCCTATCACGGCCCTATCCACTACAGAGGTGGAGTACATCGGGCTGACAGAAGCAGCTAAGGAGGCAATTTGGCTGAAGGGTTTGTTGATGGAGATGGGCCTTACTCAGGAGGCCATTAGAGTACACTATGACAGCCAGAGTGCACTTCTATTAGCACAGAACTCAGTCTATCATGCAAGGACAAAGCACATCGACATTCGATATCATCGGATCAGGGAGCTTGTGGAGGATGGTGAGGTGGAGCAGGTAAAGGTACACACCAAGGAGAACCCAGCTAATACACTTACGAAGGTACTTCCACGGGACAGCTTTCAGAGATGTGTTGAGCTGATTCGATTGATGGACAGAGTGGAGCTGGTTGAGGCCTTGGGACACCAAGATGGAGATTGTTGTGATCCAAGTGGTGTGCCCAAGGCCCAGGGGACCAAGGCTAAGGCCAAGGTCCATCATTCATGAGGGCTTCATGGAGGCTCTAGGGCTAGTTGGGCCCTAGGTTGAAAGGCTGTGGGCCTTTCGGGTTCTTGAGGTCTAGGTTATATGTGGGCCTCAAGGGACCAACTCTTTATGGGCCAGGTCTGGGCCTAGGATAGGAGAGACTAGATTGAGTCATGGGTATACATGGGCTTGGGTTAACCTAATCTCCCATAGAGTTGGTCAAGGGAGTTTTGGGTTTGGGTCACTTGACCCTGTGTTTATATATACATGTACTTGTATAGGTTTGATTAAGCCAAGAAAATACAGAACTCTTTCTCCCAAGTCTCTCTCTCTCCTCTCCCTCTCTCACCAGCCATTCTCCATGCCCCAGGAGGGTTTCTTGCCGCCAGGTCCATAAAAGGAAAGAAAAGCAAGGAGGCGCTAGCCCCTTCCCCCTTGTAGCCGCTGACTCTCTCTCTTGTCCCTCTCTTGCAGCCACCCAAGCATCAGGTCTAGGACCTGAAATCTCTTGAGAAGAGGTTGATACAAGTTCCTCCCAGATCTGGAGTTGATCTGAGGTCGTTTGAGGTGTGGGTGAGATCTCCATCAACAGATCTACAAGAAAGGCTGCAGCAGGACAGATCTGCAATGTCTGTCTCCATCTACCTTCTTCCCTATCTAGAATGCCCTGATTTGAGATCTACAAATTGGAAGACCTCGGTCTAGGCCTGATCTGGTTGGGTACCAGATCTTGAAATTTTTAGAGGTGTTTGTTGAGGCGTTCTTCATCTGGAATGAAAGGCTGACGAAGAAGACAGTAACCAGACTGATTTCGTCAAGGGCCTTAGATCAAGTCCAGAAGTCTTCAGATTTGTTCGTTGCTGGTTCCGCTGCACCCAAAGTCTGTGGGAGGAGTCGGGATCATGCTCCAACATGAATTACACGGTAACTTACCATGAAAAGGTATATTTGATGTTTCTATCAAATTTTATATCTTTTGAGTAGTCATGATATATTGCTAGACATCAATCTTGACTTGTAGATTTTTGATCGAATTAAAGAGTTTAATTCGATCACCAATTAAAAAAAATTCTAATTGTTGAACTCAGATTAGCTCGATTGGACCTAAATTGATTAAATTGAAATCTAATCAAATTTGATCAACATGCATCCAAACCTATTGCCAGCTAGATGTAGAACCTAATGGGTCATATACATATAAAAATTGGCCAAGGATCCTTTTAAAAATGGTTGATTGGAATTTTGGATTCAATCAGGGTTCCGGTAAGCATGCTAGCACGTGTGGAACCCTTGCTACTTTGGAGATCAATTTGGTCTCATCCCTTGCTAATTAGCTAGCCCAATTTAGTGGGCATTTGGGTCAGATCATGCCACCTGGAAGCAGCATAAATTGGGATACCATATCTCATATTAACGCCAATTATGAAGAATCCAAGTTGTGAAGGACTCTTGGCGCAAAATAGGTTTTGCACGTGCATGTTGGCGTGGGCAGAAGGATGAGTCCTTTTGGCATAAGATTAAGATGTGTGTGATAGCCCATATCACCCTCCATCCTCTGGTGCACATCTTAAAGTATGAGATGTATTTTTTTTTGGATTTTTGGGGGTAGAGAAAAAATTGGAAAAGGAAGGATGTCTGGCGCACGCATGCAAAAGTGTCACCTTTCTCCATGATTTGGAGAGTCCTTATCCCAAATAAATGCTTTTAAAATAAAAGAATTTTTTGTGATAATGTTCCAAATTTGATAAGCTATTTTTTTTTTATTTTTTTGAAATTTTTCTAGACTTATCAGATGGCCAAATAGATGCTAGAATCTTCCTCATGTGCTCACGCACGTGGTGATCAGACTTTACATGAAAGGATGCGAGATCACATCACTTCATGGATTTTTTAATCTCTTTATTAGGTGATCTGAGATTAAAATTGAATCTCCTATTTATGTATATCTTTGAAGATTTTTTTGATTTGAGAAGGTATGCAAAAATATCCCTTCTCTGGTTGCACGTGTAGAGCAGGGTGCTGATCAAAGTATCATTGATAAGAGTCCTTCTGCTTGAAGGAACTCTTATCTCTGATAATTAGATCAGATAGGCCTCTTGGATGAGGTATGTCCCTCTCTTTTGGCATCTCTCTGGTGGCTATAAAGGGGCCTAGGCATGGGGTGTCCGAGGTATTCGGATCAGGTTTCCAATTTCTCTCCAGTTGCTTTCCTTTCTTTCTTATAACCTATCTTAGTTTTAGGACAAGGCTTTGGGATTTAAGACAAAGTCTTATCTAGTCCTAATAAGGGTTGTAACAGTTCTAAAGAAGGATAATTAAAAGTCTAGAGAAGGTTCTGAGAGGGTGGAGTCAGGGTCTTGGAGAAACCTGATCGGTATGAGGCTAGTCGAGTTCTAGGGGCTAGAACTCTTGAAGCAAGGTGAAGGAGCGTTGTCTTTGGTTCAATTTTTGTGTGGATCACCATTGAAGGGCAGACACTTGGATGCCTTGTAAAAATTAGAAAGAGTACTATAGGTATTCTTCTTATCCTAATTTATAATTATTGTACTTTGATTATTATAGTCATAGGTTTCTGGGCATTGGAGTTTCTGGTGCATCGGATGTTTTGAATGAAAATTTTAAACACCTAGTCCTTCCGCTGCACCATCAGAATCCAACAGTGGTATCAGAGCCTACCTTGATCTATATAATTAAAGGTTAAAATATTATCTTGATTATGATCAAGCATGTATTTTTGGTTTGGTTCAAATCGGGTCAAGGGTTGAACCCGATTGAACATCCAAACCCTCGCATATCTTAAAGATATATTTTAAATATAAAATACATGATGTATGTATAGAATCTTTCTTAGTAGCTTAGTACTCTAATTAGGTTTATCATCAAGCTGTCCGATCATAAGAGTAAGTAGGATCCATAGATCCTCTCTTCTTATTCAATAGGGTACTCTTATGGCGTGTAGGAGTGCCACTGTGATGTCCTAAGAAGAAGAACCGTGTAAATAATATTTTGTATTCATACATGTTATTAAAACTTCATGCATATATGATATGCTTGAGATGCTTAGTTATAATCATGTTGTATGATTATGTTTTCAAATCTTAGAGATATGATTGGATGTCGTGATTAGTTGTTATGATTATTAAGATACAACTATAATAGTGCATCATTATGAATGATTGAATTAGGATGTGCTTGAGACCATCAAAGCCTTCATAAAAATCATATTAAATTATAGTATTGTGAACCAGTAGCTGACCTATTTTTTGAATCGATTAATCAATTGGTGTCTAAGGAGTGTTTTAAGTGTGGAGGTTATTTAATTAGTTTCATTGCTGGCCTGACCAATTTTATTAGTGTCTAAGAAAAGCAACGGAAGGACCCCCATCAATCTTAACACTTTTCTAGCCAATTGAATTAGTTTGAATCTTGAATGAAGGTAGCTCAGTATTTAGAATACTATATATATCTTTCTTCATGCCTAGTCAATATCCTGTCAAAAACCATAGTAGGTTTGTTGTGATATCCATAAGACTTGTTATGGGGATTGATGTGGATTTATCTTGGTACATATTATATGCTTTACAGCATATTTGGATATATTGCTTTGTTGTGATATCCACAAGGGCAGTATTTTTCAGATATAGCTATACAGAAATGAAGGGTCTGACTTAACTAAAAATATTATAGTTTGTTGTGATATCCACAAGGCTATGAGGATTTTTAGAAGCAAAGTTTATGTTGAGAGTTGCATGAGATGCAATTGGATAGATTTTCTTACTTTTGAACTCGTTGAGATCTGTTGTGATATGTACAAAGCTTTATTGAGGGATTAGGATCTCAACCCCATTAAGAAATCAGTTTAGGATTTCTTATTTACCATAAGAGAAGGCTATGGCATCTGATAAAATAGTAAAAGATATAGCTAGTTTAAAAGTCTTCATCTAGTTATACATGTCAAACATGAGTGGTCTACTTATACTATTATTCTTTATGTAGATTTATGTCTATATTATGGTTTTCTTATTTTCACTGCATGATACCATAGATAAAAATATGTTGATCGATCCAACTATGTGGATGGGTTGAGGAACTTGCAAATAAGGATCATATCAGAGAAGAACTCTGATGTTCTGGATATTTCTGACCTTGGATTGGTCAGTACTAATAAGAAGGCAATAGATATCGATAAAGATATTATTTGTGGCAAATTTAGACATTGGGAGTATAATTGTAAGAATTATCTTGCAAGATTGAAGCAGAGAGCAAGTGTAGCACCAAAAGGTGTGTATATGATACAGACCTATTTTTCATTAAGTGGTTCTGACTCTGATATTTGGGTATTAGATACCGCCTGTGGATCGCATATTTATAATCTATTACAGTGACTACAGAAAATCAAAGATCTGAAAAGAGGTAATCTTGAGCTCTATGACGCAAGTGAAGAGTCCATTAGCGTAGAGACTGTGGGAACCTGTATGCTTGATTTGCCTTCGGATAAATTTTTAGAATTAAAAGACTGTTATTACATGTCAAAGGTCATTAGAAATATTATTTTTATACCTTTGTTATTAAAATAAAGTTATGAAATAAGACTAATGAAAATGGATGCTCCATTTTTTTTCTAATAAATTTTATGATAGTTGTTATATTGATAATAATTTTTTAATTCTTGCACTCAATAAAAATATTTTTTATATTGAAAGAAATATGAAAAGAAAGAGAGAAGATGTGAATATCACATATCTCTGGCATTATCACCTTGGTCATATTAGTGAGTCAAGGATTAACAAGTTATACAAAGAAGAATTCTTTGACCCATATGATTATGAATCATCGGGAACTTATAAATCTTGTCTCATGGATAAGATGACCAAGACTCCATTTTTTGGACATAGAGAGAGAGCGAATGAGTAGTTAGTCCTAGTACATACAAATGTATGTGGACCAATTATAACTCAAGCCAGAGGAGGATACTCCTATTTTATCAATTTTATGGAAGATTTATCAAGGTTCGGATATGTGTATCTTATGAAACATAAATTTGAAGCCTTTGATAAGTTCAAGGAGTATCAATGTATGATTGAGAAATAAACTGAAAAAGATATCGAGGTTCTTCGATCTGATCAAGGAGGAGAATACTTATCCAGTGAATTTCTTGATCATCTTAAGAGTAAAGGTATTCTCTCTGAATGGACTCCTCCTTATATACCTCAGTCAAATGGTGTAGCAGAAAAGAGGAATTGCACTTTGATGGATATGGTGCGGTTCATGATGTGCTTCACCGATCTTTCAATATCTTTTTGGGGATATGCCCTAGAGACTGCCGTATATATTTTTAACAGGGTGCCTTCAAAGTCTATTGCAAGTACTCTATATGAGATATGGAGGGGAAAGAAGCCTAATCTTAAACATCTTAAAAATTGGGGCTGTCTTGCTTATGTCAAAAATATTTTTGGACATAAGCTTAGTGCTAGATCAGACATGTATAGATTTATAAGGTATCCTAAGAAAACTAATGAATACTACCTCTACCACCCTACTGAACAAAAGCTATTTGTTAGTAGGCACGTCATTTTCTTGGAAAATGAATTTATCCAAGGAGGCAGTGGGAGGAATATTGAACTTATGAATGTTTAGGATCTATAAATCGATCCAAAAATACTTGTGGTTAGATCATAAGAAGATCCTCAATCAGAAGTATCCAAGGATGAGGTACATTTATAATACACACCTCCTCTCTGAAGGTCAGATAGAATATGTCATGCACCTCTAAGATATGATTTTGTCATTAAAAATGATAATTTGATCAACATCATTTAGGATGATGATCCACTAATCTATTCGAAAGCTGTCATAAGTAGAGACCCAGACAGATGGTTAAAAGTCATGAAACCTGAGATGGACTCGATGTATATCAACCAAGTGTGAACCTTGGTTGATGCACCTGAGGGTGTGACCCCAATAGGGTGTAAGTGGGTCTTCAAGAAGAAGATCAGAGTAGATGGCCAAATAGAAATCTATAAAGCTAGGTTGGTGGCAAAAGGTTTCAGACAAAGGCAAAAAATTGACTATGATGAAACCTTCTCACTAGTGGCTATGCACAAGTCCATTTGAATTTTGCTTACTATAGCGGCATACTACAACTATGAGATCTGACAGATAGATGTCAAGACTATTTTTCTCAATAGTAATTTAGAGGAAGAGATCTATATGACTTAGCTAGAGGAATTTGTCTCAAGTGAGAGGGCAAATCATGTATGCAAGAGATCCATCTAAGGATTGAAGCAAGCTTTGAGGAGTTGGAACATCTGATTTTATATGATAGTCAAAGAGTTTGGCTTTATCAAAAATAAGGATGAACCATGTGTGTGTAAGAAGACAAGTGGGAGTGCTGTTGTCTTCTTAATTTTGTATGTCGATGACATACTGCTCATTGAAAATGATATCCCAATAATGCAATCAATCAAGATTTGGCTATCGAATAAATTTTTCATGAAAGACTTGGGTGATGCATGCTATATACTGGGTATAAAGATTTATAGAGATAGATCTAAAAGGATGTTAGGCTTATCTCAGTCACGGTACATAGATCTCATATTAAATAGGTTTAATATAGAGGCAAGTAAGAGAGGTTACCTGCCTACAAGTCATGGTATACGTCCCTCCAAGAAAATGTGTCCTAAGACACTAGAGGAGAGAAAGAAGATGAATGAAATTCCTTATGCTTCAGCTATGGGATCAATTATGTATGCCATGCTATGTACCAGGCCTGATGTAGCTTATGCTTTAGGCATAGCTAGTAGATCTCAAGCTGATCCAAGGAAGGATCATTGAAAAACTATAAAAAATATTCTAAAGTACTTAAGAAGGACTAAAGATGTTTTTCTCATATATGGAGGGTCAATGTTGAAACTAGAGGGATATACAGATTCTAGTTTTCAATCTGATCCAGATGATAACAAGTGTTGTTGCTCCTAGATTGATTTTGATGATTACAAAGCAGATTGAAGGGATACAAACAATTGAAAAAGTCCTTATGCTCTTCAAGGGCAAAATCATAATTTTGCTAAAATCCTGATTTGATAGTACCATTTGGTAGAACAAATGATTTAAAATCTATTGGTGAAAATTTCATTGTGTTTGGACTAATATTTTTGAAGTTATGAAGGTTTGAAGTGCATGAGTCGACTCATGAGTCAACTCATGGCACTATGAGCTGAATGGCACGCAAAAAATTCCCATGGCACGCTGGATTTTTGACTTGGCACGACCTGTGAGTCGACTCATGAGTCGACCCACAAGGCATGAGTCGACTCATGAGTCGACCTCTGCTGATTTGAGCCGAAAAATCCAGAAATCAGATCTTCTGGTCTGTTGCAACAGAAGTCGACTCATGAGTCGACTCCTGAAGCATGAGTCGACTCATGAGTCGACCCCTGCGACGGGAAATGTCAGCAACGGCTATTTTTTTGCCCGTTTTAATTGCCATTTATGCTTCCTAAAAATCCTCTAACGGCTCTTTATCTGCCTAAATTATTTTCTCTTGCTTCTAATGCTACAAAATGCTTTAAATGATGAAAGAAATTGCAGATTAAATAGCGGATCAAACGTGAAATCAAACGTGAAGAAAAAAGAGAGGAAAAAGAGAAGAACAGAAGAGAGGATCCGAAATTTGCAAGAAAAAGCCTGAGATCAACGAAATATCCATAGAGAAAAAGAGAGAGGATCCACAATATACCAGAGAGATTGTGAAAGAGAAAAGGAAGATCTTTCAAGGAGAGAATTCTTCACGCCTATCGTTTCAACCTTGATCTAGAGATCGTTCAAAGCTTTCAAGAGATCTTCAATCAACAATCAACCTCTTCTCAAGCGTTCAACCGTTCATTCATCTTGAGAAAATCTGAAAAAGGGGTTCTTCATTTGAGTAAAGCTTTCATTGTTATATTTGCTCATTTAAGGAGCTGTTATTGTATTCATCTGTGCTCTAAATATTCTTACTCTTTGTGAGTTTTTGCTCTTGTTTTTGGAGGATTTCCAAAACAAGGAAAGGTTGATCCGAACCTGAAATCGGAGTGTTTTGGGTTTGCTTGTACCCGGGAAACAAGTGTTCTAGCTTGGGATAGCTAGGGTCGGAGTTTCCGACGTCTTGTGTTCTAGCTTGGGATAGCTAGGGTCGGAGTTTCCGACGTCTTGTATTCTAGCTTGGGATAGCTAGTGTCGGAGTTTCCGACGTTTTGTATTCGGGTTGAATACAAAGGATAGTGGATTGAAATTCTCAAGTGGAATCTTGGGGAGTGGATGTAGGTGCAAGGTTAGCACCGAACCACTATAAATCCTTGTGTTTGTGGTGTGCTTTATCGCTTTATCTTTTTTCTTTATTATATCCTTGCAATACTGCTTTAGTTAACTAATATTGATTTAAAGCCATTGTTTTGTTCTTCATAAGTTATCTGTTGGGCTTAAAATTTTTAGAAACCCAATTCACCCCCCTCTTGGGTTGCATAGCTGGGCAACAACAAGTCAGTATCAAGGTATGCGTTTCCCCTAAATGGTGGGACAGTGAGTTGAAATAGTTCCAAATAGCAGAGAGTATTTGACTCAATTACTGAGATAGAGTACATCGTTGCTAGTAAAGCTATTAAGGAAGCTGTCTAGATGAAGAATTCATTATAGATTTAGGAGTCATTCTTAAGAATGAAGGATTGGTGTCACTCTATTGTGATAACACTGGGGCCATTATTAAATCTAAAAAATCTAGGTTTCATCAAAAATCCAAGCACATCCTCAGATGCTTCCATCTCATTAGAGACAAGATGTTGTCCTGAAATGAGTAGATACAAAAAATAATATAGCAGACCCATTCACTAAGGCCATACCATAGCAGCTATATGATCGCCATCTTATTTGTATGAGATACAAAGGCGATGGACTTTAGTGCAAGTAGGAGATTGAAAGAAGAGTGCCCCATAAGCCAATCGCAAGGGTTGCGATGGGACTTTTCTTAGTGATTTTCCAACTCATGTAATGACATTTATTATTTGAGGTATTGATTCATCATATTAGCTGCATCTTATTATGTCTAAGATTATGATGAACTCCAAAGATTAGGACAATAATTTTAAGAGACATGAATGGGTCATGCTAGTAAGACCTAAAACTCTGATCTTAAACATTCTTGGTCGTAGGAGCATTGAGTCGAGGATCAATACTCTGGATAGAATGCACATCCTATGTATGCTCGATGGAGAGGGTGACAGATCTCACTAGCCATTTGTGTGGGACACTAATATAAGGATGTGGGTGCTCATTTGAGAAATGAGTCCACTGAATTGACTCAATCAAAGAGAACATCTTATAGAAGCCTTACTTGCATGTCAAAGATGGTTCTCTAAGTTAGAGTTGTGCAAGTGATCCTTAGACCTAAGACCACTATGAAATTTTATGCATATGAATCAATATTTTGGTTCATACCCAGGCATGGCATTAAGATATGTACAGGATGTTCTAGATATGGTGGAGTGTGTATGGAGGTTGTGAGTAGGTCAATATAGAATCGATCACTCCTAGTAAGAAGAGATCGCATCCTGTGTATTCTCAATCCTAGATGACTCAAAAAAAGTCTTTTGGCCAAAAATAGAAAGAAGATTAGAAAAAATTTTTAATACTTCTTCATTGGAATCATCATTGGTTAATTGAGAATCGATATGAATGTGTTTGAGTTTGACATGATTCCATACTCATGAACATATTCAGGGTACAGGGATGATCAAAGGATTGAATTGCACGGTAACTTGCCACTGAAGGATATATTTGATATTTTTATCAAATTTTATATCTTCTAAATAGTCATGATATGTTGCTAGATATCAATCTTGACTTGTAGATTTTTGATTGAATTAAAGCGTTTAATTCGATTGCCAATTAGAAAGAATTCTAATTGTTGGACCTAAATTGATTAGATTGAAATCTAATCAAATTTGATCAATATGCACTCGAACCTACTACTGACTAGATGTGGAACCCAATGGGTCACACATATATAAAAATTATCCAAGGACCCTTTTGAAAAAGGTTGATTGAAATTTTGGATTCAATCAAGGTTTCGGTAAGCATGCTAGCACGTGTGGAACCCTTGCTCCTTTGGAGATCAATTTTATCTCATCCCTTACTAATTAGCTAGCCCAATTTAGTGAGCATTTGGGTCAGGTCATGCCACCTGAAAATAGTCCAAATTGGGGTGCCACATCTCATGTTAATACCAATTACGAAGAGTCCATATTGTGAAGGACTCTTGGCGCAAAATAGGTTTTGCGCGTGCATATTGGTGTGGGTAGAAAGAGGAGTCCTTTTGGCATAGGATTTAGATATGTGTGGTAGCTCATATCACCCTCCATGCTCTGATGCATATCTCAAAGCATGAGATATATATTTTTTAATTTTTTTTAGTTAGAGAAAAAATTAGAAAAAGAAGGATGTCTAGCGCACATGTGCAGAAGCATCATGTCTTTCCATGATTTGGAGAGTTCTTCTCTAGATCAAATGCTTTTAAATTGGAACAATTTTTTGTGATAATGTTTTACATTTTATAATATATTTTTGGTGATTTTTCTATAATTTTTCCAAATTTATCAGATGGCCAAATGGATGCTGGAATCTTCCTCACATGCGCACGCATGTGGTGATCAAATTTTGCATGGAAGGATTTGAGATCACATCTCTTCGTAGATTTTATAATCTCCTTATTAGGTGAATTGAGATTAGAATTAAATCTCCTATCCACATAGATTTTTGAGGATTTTTCTAATTTGAGAAGGGATGCAAAAATGTCCCTTCTCTGGTTGCATGTGCAGAGCAAGGTGCTGTTCGACGTATCATTGATAAGAGTCCTTATGCTTGAAGAAACTCTTATCTCTGATAATCAGATCAGATAGACCTCTTGGATGAGGTGTGTCCCTCTCTTTTAAAATCTATCTGATGGCTATAAAAGGGCCTGGGCACTGGGTGTCCGAGGTATTCAGTTCGGGTTTCCAATTTCTCTCTGGTTGCTCTCCTTTCTTTATTACAACCTATCTTAGTTTTAGGACAAGGCTTTGAGATTTAAGACAAAGCCTTATCTGGTCCTAACAAGAGTTGTAAGGATTCTAAAGAAGGAGAATCAAAAGTCTAGAGAAGGTTCTGAGAGGGTGGAGTCAGATTCTTGGAGAAACCTGATCGGTATGAGACTAGTCGAGTTCTAGGGGCTAGAACTCTTGAAGCAAGGTGAAGAAGGAGCGCTGTCTTTGGTTCAATTTTTGTGTGGATCACCATTGGAGGGTGGACACTTGAACACCTTGTGAAAATCAGAATGAGCACTATAGGTATTCTTCTTATCCTAATTTATATTTATTGTACTTTGATTATTATAGTCATGGGTTTTTGGGCATTGGGGTTTTTGATGCATCGGGTGTTTTGAATAAAAATTTTAAACACCTAGTCCTTCCACTGTGCCACTGAAATCCAACAGAACCTGAGTCATTGGGCTGATTAGATCACTAAGTGACTCATGTTGATCCATGTCTTTAAGGTTAATCAGTTTGACTGATTTAGGTACCTCGAACCAACTTATCGATTGAACCAACTTGTCGGTTGTACCGACTTATCTCTAGTCCTTCTCATAACTTGGTGAAGTTAGTGGAAGGATTTATGACAAGCCAGTTGGATCCACTAGTCACTAATCTTTTACATGACTTGGTGAAATCAGTGGAAGGATTTATGATTTGTAGGTCGACTAATGTCTTATTAAATAAATTGATCAAATCCTTTAAATTATTAGGTCCATAAAATAAACTAATTATGGGGATAACTAGATCATAGCCTCCCATCAAGGTGCGTGATAATGAGTCTAATATTTTAAATAGGCATTAGAGACACCACATGCCTGATGTCTATTACGTATTGAAATTATCATCCATCATATGATCATCTTATTGTACCTTCAGATTAATGCTCTAGTTGGTCGAGCCACACTCGAGCCTGGACGTTCAATTATTGGATGCACTTGATGTTGTCATATTAATGGTAGGACCTAACCAGGATTTTCAGTGGAAGCGCCACACGTCTGCTGAAGGGATATCTGGGGTAAAATCTAATTGTTAAAAATTATTTAAAAAAATAATTGATTATGAATCTACCCATGGATGCACTAGGGTTGGCCGAGCCACACTCGGACCTGAATGCAGTCTGTGTGGATTCTAGTACCTACTAAGAAATTAAAGTAATTCCTCGAATTGGAGGTAGAGGCTACCAATTCGTATAAAATAGTGGGAGAATTTTTAAGCTAAAGTCTAAATTTTTACGCTTAAAATAGTTCATATACCAATAAGTCAATTATTCTCTTTTCAGAAATGACTAGAATATTATCACTCTGTTCACTGTTAGACAGTGACAACATTATCGGATCTAACTTCAATAGTCAGTATCAGAAGTTGAATATAGTTTTTGAGTGAATTGATCAAGAAGTCTCAGGCTAACCCAAACAGGTTTAAAAGAAAAATCAGTAAATGATTGCTGATCAAGATAGTTATATGATAACTCCTTAAAGTTTCTCTATTGGTAATACTACTACCTGGATATTGAATATCAGCTACATAAGTCATGTTTGTAAATAGTTGCAAAAGATTTCAGGATAGTAAAAGGTTTGTAAACGGCTAGAGACTCCTGAATATAAGAGATGAAAATCTGTTCCAGTCTTAACATTAGGAATCATCAAGCTTGTTTTTAATTCTGAAGATGTTATTTTAAGTGATTATCACTATTGTCCAATCTTATTAATAATATTAATAAGAATGATTATTGCAATATCATTGTAAATAATACTGCAATAACAAGTGGATAATTGAAAATGGCATAAATCCAGTACCATAGCTTGTTAGTGTAAAGTACACATCTTACTAGCATCCTAGATTAGATAATATCACTGAAGTCTGCTTTTGGCATAGTTGACTTAGTCACCTTTTATTGAAAAGGGTGAATGAGCTAGTGATGTTCTGAGTTTGATACATATTGATTGTTAGATGTATGTCCTAGAAGCCAATATGACTGATACATTGTAATAATTCTAGGACATAATTTTATACTTAATATATTGATATGATCAATAAAAAGATAATTTCTTTTTCATTCAAGTGTGATATGACCTTGAATCATCCATGAAATTAGTTTTGATACATATTCTCAAGGTTTTGAGAATTAGAGATATATATTTAACACCTAAATACTCCCGATCATAGGATCATCATAAGGACGGTGATTGATCTAGATAGACTGACATATAAATTACTTCCTTTGGGATAGATGAGTCTCTGATCTACTGTATAGAGATACAGGATGATGAGTGTGAGTAGTTGTTAGAGAATAATTAATACTAAGCATGACCATACAAGAGATCACTTGAATTTTTATTCGATCGTCAGTGATTATCGTAATGGTATAGTTGTGTGACTGATCCTTTAACTTGAGATGGTACTGCTACTTGTAGTGAGGCTACTGGAGTTTGACTGACACATAAACATGAGTCTCAATGAGTCTTTGTAGTAGATGTTAGCGATAGTTGATCCACTATAGGAGTGGGGTATGCATCAAGATAGGATCTATCGATCTTGATAGAGAGAAATAGTCCTATGAGATTTGAAAGACTAAGTCTAAGAATCTGTGGCCACAGCAGTGTGATTGATAGAAAAATATTTCTATAGAAGTCACAACTGGACTTGAACTAATCAAATCTATCATATGACTGATGTTGAGGTTTGACAATTTATCAATAACCTGTCATCTAGTCGGGACTCACGATAGAGGGACTGAATCACATGTTAACTACACGTAGAGGTTCATTTTAGTTTTACTAAATTATCACTACATACTGCTAGGTGTCACTAGTGGATTGTGAGAACTCACTAGGATTATTCTGGATCGACAATCCTTGCTGAGCTAAAGTAGAATTATTTCGATCCATTGAAAAGAGTTGCAATGATACGATAATAGAGATCATTGTATGTCTCACTACCAAATAGAATTGAATCTATGGGGTCATGCACTTGAAAGTCCAATAATAGCTACGGCACTTAACCTCAATGAACATCAGATTGCTCGCGGCTAAATATGAATTGAGACGAAAGCTTTATAAAGCCTTTTCTTGTTGCTGGATATCTCGTTCGTATACATCTTCTCTTTGTTTCCCGAGCCTCAAAATATCCAACAAGCATAAGCATTAGCTCTCCCTGAAAAGGATTCATTGTAAGCCATATTAAATATCTCCTGCATTTCGAGTGCTAAACCATTTGAGGCGGTATTACTGAAGCCCTGCTGCCCTTATGTAAACCAGTTATCCTTCTCCCTTTCTAAATAGAGAATCCCTTGAGGAATGGAATGCCTTCCTAAGCCCCTGCGGTCCGGCCGCATTAGGTTAGGGAGCTGGGCGATAATAGCTCCTCCGCATCTCAAGCGAACCGCCCTACCTTACTTTGGATAGGGATAGAAGGGAGAAGGTTGTGAAGGTGGCCTCGTTATCCACACATCTGGTCGGATGAATGGAGGACCGACCGACCTGGGTTTTCACGATCGTTGGCGGGTCCTGGAGTGCCCGTCAAGGGCGCTAGCGCATACCCCGGGGTGTTTTTTTTTGCATCCCAATCAGTATTTCTCTCCAAAGCCCGCTCTCCTCTGGTTTCAATCTCCATAACAGCTTGGCAGATAGTGCTTTGTTTGCCCATGTTTCGAATTCCAAGGCCGCTTTTTGTCACTTTCTTTTTACCGATTAGCGAAAATGGGTTCTTTTCCCGCCCCCTGACCAAAAATACTTTTTGATCATCCGGATCTACTGTGGGAATGATTTGGAAGATCCAAAACTAAAAACAGCGGTATTTGCTAGCAACAACATAATGGAGGCAGTCAATCAATATAGATTGATCCGAAATCTGATTCAAATCCAATATAGCACCTATGGGTACATAAGAAATGTATCGAATCGATTCTTTCAAGCAAGGGATTACACAAGTGATTAGCGCACTGGTAACGAGAAGGAAAATGAAAGGAAGTCACTGATAGCTCTGATTCTTTCGGATTGGCTAACTGACTGGATTGGAACTATGCTTTGATCGGGAGGCACCCTCAGCTCCTGCCCGTGGATTTGCTCTTGGTGTCCGACTGTACAAAAAATCCTCCAAACCACTATCTATAGCGTCCCTATCCTTGGTTGGAAGGTTCGCGAAAGTGGGTTTGATCGCTCAGGTTCACAGCCTCTGACTGAGAACTCATAGCTAATCCATGACCTGGTTGAACCAACCACCGGACACCGCTTGAGTACTTTCCCTCGTAGGCAAACCTTCCCTTGTAGCCGAATATAAGGGCTGCTTTAGTGACATTTGCAAGATGGGACACCTGTTGATATGGTCTTCAACCCATTAGGAGTACCCTCACGAATGAATGTGGGGCAGATATTTGAATGTTCGGCCTTCGGGGTCAACCCAGCGGCTTCTATGAGGAAGGCGGCGCAAAGGAGGCTCGAGGGCTTGTTAAGGAAGGCGGCAAGGGCCGCTGAAGGGGGGAAAACGAAAGGCATTTTCTGGACTACAGCTAATGCAGCGGCTGAGTCTAATGCACCCGAAGCCTGAAGTTAGTACTTGGCCGATTCCACTACCTCAAGTAGGGAGAGATTTCATCCTAGGCTGGATCTGTCTTATAGTAAGATCTTTCTAGCTCAGAGGAAGAGCTTCTTCTCACCCTCGGTGAACTCCCTTTCAAGACAGAAGCGCATCCAACCCCGTTCTTTCTATGAAAGACCAGTTTAGAGGGAAGCACCTGCCCCTTTCTTAACATAGGGTACATTGAACCCTAGATTTCCCTATGTACTTTCCAATTACTTCTTACCAGGAAAAGACATACCAAAGATTTTGGGAAAGACACATTGAAATGGAAGTTCGAGGAGTAGGCGCCTTGAGCTCCTGATCGTTTTCTATGCAATTCATTGAGTTGATGGAGTACCGAGAATAGTCTTTAGCTAGAAGCTCAGAGGCAGGCGCCAGCTATTAGCTCAAGTTCACCCGCACTTCCTAAGGTTACGGAACGAAGGAGCTCGAGCATAGAAGCGAAAGTTGTTGAAAGCCGGGAGAAAAAGCGAAAGCTTGCTCGAAATGACCCTTGACCCTAACCCTCGGAAGCGAAGACGCAAAGCGTCACTTTTCAAAAGGCATTTCTTCCTATTTTATTTGGACAATTCTTCCTGCAAACAGGCAAAGATCGCATGGAGGTCTCGACGTTCAACTCTACCGAAAAACTCCTCCTCTATCAAGGACTGATTTTTTTTCTCTTCCCCGGGGTCTTAGTGACAAAGTTCCTGTCCTTTCTTTTTCTTTGAAAGTATCCCACCTGGGGAGTACGTTCGCAAGAATGAAACTCAAAGGAATTGACGGGGGCCCGCACAAGCGGTGGAGCATGTGGTTTAATTCGATGCAAAGCGAAGAACCTTACCGGGGCTTGACATGCCACGAATCCTCTTGAAAGAGAGGGGTGCCTTCGGGAACGCGGACACAGGTGGTGCATGGCTGTAAGAGGCAGATTAGGGACCGGTAAAAGCAGGATTCAATCTAAATGAACAATGTTGAGACAGGAATCCAGTGAGCCGATCCATATTTGCATTCCGAGAGTCTCGAGTGAGGATGAAAGAGCCAATAGGGTCTATAGTAGGGGGAAAGAACTCTCTTTCGAAGGAGGTGGGACTTTTGCTTAGAGAGAGTTCTATATGGAAGCATAATCCATCTTGGAAAAGAGGGTACTTTCTACTACTACTACTGATCGACTCCAGGAAAAAGTCTGTCAATATATCCCTCTTACTGATGCGGGTCAACTCCTTTAGAGGAATTGGAAGTATGAGACTAGACTTACTCTCCACAATTGGATGAATCGAAAGAAAACAGGCTACACTTAGATCGATTAGTCCAAAAGAGACCTATTACCAGTGTTCTTTCTCTATTAGGTGCAACAAAGGAAGATCTAGGTGAGGTTGAGTGCTCGCTTTCTTCCATCGACCGGAGCTCTTATGAAGTGTCAATTGGGTTTAGAAAAATTCAATGGATTCATGATAACCCTGCTAGCACATGGTTGGACCCAATTTCTCTTTTCGTTGAGATTATTTATTTGATAAGATAATTCTAACTTAATTATCTACTAATAACCAATATGAATAAGATTCATGGAACTCTAATTGTTGGGTGTCTAAGATTATGGATCAAATAAATTAAGAGTGCAAGTCTCTAATTAATTTTCTTGATATTTATTCTTGGGCGCCACCTTGATTTGATCAAGTTGGGCATGTCTATTGATTAGAGGGCTTTTAGTTTTTTTATGGGGCATCTCTTAGGTATATTTTGGGATATCTAATTATGGACGTAAGGGCTCCAATTATTGAAGCTTAAAGGGTCTCTTAAAGTAAGTTGGATAACTTAAGTTAATAGGAAACCCAATGCAAGTAAGACTTATATTATATGATTGAATAGGATTCAATCCTTGTGCCTATTTAAAGGGACCTCCCCTAAAGTTCCTAGAGTATCCAAACCAACAACCCCACACGCCAAAAGAGAAGTCCCACGCCCTCCCTTCCTCTCCCTTTCTCTTCCCTTGGGCATCCCACACCCCCTTTCTCTTGGGACGCACGTCCCAAGGAGTCCCACGTCCAAAGACTGTTGGGTGCCTCTTTCTTGCTAATTTCTAGCATCTAGTAGTAGCACATAGTAAGAGAAGAAACTCTAAAGAAGAGAAGAAAAAGAAGATCAAAGAAAGAGATCAAGTGTAGATCACGATCCAAGCTTCGTTCAGATTCAACAGGCTGAATTTTGGAGAACAAAAATTTAGATTAAAGAGGACTGTTCCAGGTTGATCCTGAGTGGATACTCATAGAGGTCGGATACTTGTGTAGCTAAGAGAGAACCTCTTCTCTTTCAGATTCAGATTTGAAGAAAAAGATTGCAAAACAGATATGTGATTTGATCACAATCTGAATTTTAGTATATATCAATTTTAGCATATGAGATTGTCACGCCCCCAGTCCGAGATCGCGAGCAGGAGGTCGCGGCAACCGCCGCATACTTATGAAGAACTCTCTTCATAAGCATGCAAGGCATCTCATCACGATATCAATGCATCACAGCGAAATAAATTCAAATAATTATTACTCAACTTTAATTCAAGTAATTAAAATAAATATCTTACATTCGATAAAATTTTACTAAAAATAAAACAATAGATCTAAGTTCATTGAAGTTGACAATGCTAATCTCGCTTCTAAAAGCTCTGTCCCAATATTTCGTCCCACGCTCGAAATTAATTATCTGAATCTGAAAAATAGAAAGAAAGATAATGAGCTAGACAGTCCAGTAAGTAACAAGTATCTCTACCAGATATTTCAGATATTATATAATTTTCAAAAATAATGCTGCAAATAAACATAAAAATATATTTCATACTGATTTAATACAAATTCAATATTTTTAAATATTCACATATAATATAATCATAAATCCGATTCGATTCAAAACACTCGTAACTCAATAGCCTCGACTATGACCAACGTTTAACCCCCATTGGCGGGGTCCACAGAATACCAACGCACAACCCCCACTGGTAGGGTCCACAAATACCAGCGCACAACCCCCACTGGCAGGGTCCACAAACACCAGCGCACAACCCCCCACTGGCAAGGTCCACAAACACCAGCGCACAACCCCCACTGGCAGGGTCCACTGAGTACCAACGTAAAATCCCCATTGACGGGGCCCACTGAAACATAGTTAGGCTGAGAGCATAAATCCGATCTGTATCAAAATACTTTGTATCATAATATATCATAATTTTTCATTGAACATGTGCATAATCGACATACCATAATATTTCAAAAGTACTTTTCTTTCAAAACATAATTCATAATTTATGCATAATTTCAGAGAATAATTATTTATTTTCATAATAAATATGAAATATCTCGAGAAGATGATTCATTACTTACCTTTCACGGAGCACTGAATGAATAGATCGACTAACTTCTAGAAGATTCTTCAGTGCCTATTATCCAAAATTATATTTATAAATTAATTTTAATTCAAAATACAATCTAAACAAATCCTAAATCAAAACCTCACTTAAAATCAGACTTTTCCCTAAACTCGATCAAAATCATCAGATGAAGCCTTCCACTACGCTAATCCTAGAGGAATAACTTTAGAGAGAGAGAAATCCATCAAGAGAGAGAAACAATCTAGAGAGAGAAAATTTTAGAGAGAGAAAATCCAATTCTAGAGAGAGAAAGTAAGGGTTCAGATTGAAAGAAGAGAGTGGAGAGAGAGAAACTCTCTCTCTAATCATTTTTTTTATTTTCTTATTTATTTATTTATTTATTTATTTATTTATATTTATATATATATATATATTTATTTATTTATTCTTTTCTTTTCTTTTCTTTTCTTTTCTTTTTTTTTCTTTTTCTTCTCTTTTGGTTTTCTTTTTCTTTTTCTTCTCTTTTCTTTTTCTCTTTTTCTTCTTCTTTCTCTTTTCTTTTCTTTTTTTCTTTTTTTTTTTCTTCTTGGGCTTCTTCCAGGCCGAACAGGGGACAGCGGTTCCCTCCTTTTGTCGGGCCGTTCAGGCCACGACCGCCGCGGCGGAGGCCGACGGCAGAGGAGGGCCATTCTCCCGGTCACGGAGGAGTATGGTCGGCGATCAATTGCGATCGTCAGTGCCGAAAAATTCACGAGAAAGAGACCAAAACAGAGGTCCCTTTCTCCGATCGAAAATCGGCGACTCTCGTCGCCGGCAGCCACACACAAGAGCATGGGAGGAAGGAGAAGAAAGAGGGGAAGAAGAAGGAGACTCACCTCGGCCTCCGGTGACCTCGTCGGCAGGCAATCACGACGAGAATCAAAATGGTATCCGCGGCTCTACTTCGGGAAAATCGGAGAGGAAAAGAGGGGAAAAGGGCCGATGTTGGGTTTCTAGGAAGGAGGAGGTCTTCTTATAGAGGACCCTAGGACTCCGAGGGGTCCTAGGATTCTCGATTTTGCCCGGTCTCGTCGGAGAAGAAGACTCCTATCGGGAGTCTTCTTCCCGATTTGAATCCTCTTTTTTTTTTTTTTTCGTTTTGGGCTTTTTGCTGGGATTCTTACGTGGGCCTCGGGCTATCACATTCTTCACCCCTAAAAAGAAATTTCATCCTCAAAATTTTTCATACCTATCACCATTGTATTGGAAGCCTGTGCATTCTGTTGAGTAAGTGCATAAACTCTTCCCTGATTTTTAGAAATCTGTCCACCACCCTTATGTTGTCCTTCATAAGTTCTTTGGCCAACTTGATTTTCAGTATTTAGCGGGCAGCTAGCAATTTTATGATCCTTCTGACCACATTTGAAACAAGCACCTGTATTCCAATAGCAATCCTTGTCTGCATGATTTTTGCCTCATTTGGAGCACGGCTCACCATCAATTTGTTGAGTCTTATTATCTATTTCTCCCTTAGCTGATCTTTTGATATTTTTATTATTCTGCCCTTGTGTATCATTTGATTTTGCTCTCTTTCTTTGCTTTCTTTCCCTTTCCATGCGTTCTTCATTGACTTCTCTTTCAATTATCAGTGCTTTATTTACCACATCGGCATAAGTTGTCAATTCATATGGAACCACTTATTTTCGAATCTCAGTTCTCAGTCTCATCTCAAACTTGTGAACACGTTCTTGCTCACCATCCACTAATCTTGGAGCAAATTTTGCTAACTCTGTAAATTTTGCTTCATATTCAGTCACACTCATACCCCTTTGCTTCAAATAAATAAACTCTTGCTCTTTCTGGATCCTTATACTCCGGGGAAAATACTAATCATAGAATGCAATCTGAAATCTTTCCCAGGTAAGTATTTCACCATCTTGTTCATGCTTGCGCTGTAGTCGCTGACACTAGTTGTATGCTTCTCCTTGTAGTAAATAAGCTGCATATCAAATTTTTTCTTCATCAAGACACTCTTGGACAGCGAAAGCCTTCTCCATCTTCATTATCCAGTTATCAGCCTCCAAAGGTTCAGTAGTCCCCTTGAAAGTTGGAGGAGCAAGCTTTTTAAATTCTGAAATGTTGTTCCATTGTACTGGTTGCTCTCCATGTTGTGGTGGTGGATGCTGATGTTGTTGTGTATCTCGTTGTATCTGCTGTTGTTCAAACATTTGCTGCTGTATTTGTTGTTGCACTTGTACCATTCTGATTAGGGTCTGCATTAACTGAGCCATATCTGGTTCTTGACGTGCTCTCAAAGTACTCCCATTAGGATCTACGACTCCCTCCTCCTGAGGGGTGCCACTGGTCAGATGGGGAGTGCTACCATCCCGTGGTTGTGATGTCTCTCTTGCAATTCCTTGAGTAGTTCTTGTCATTCTACGGGGAGGCATGGTAACCTTGTAGTAGTAAAACTTTATTAGATTCATTTATCTATTTGTTAGGATGGGTTTATTATGATGCTTATACTTTAACGTCCCAATATTCCTAATGTTTACCCACCTACACTCATACTATGTCAAATTCTATGTGTCATAATTTATCCACTTATGCTCTGATACCATATTAATTGTCACGCCCCCGACCCGAGATTGTGAATCGAGGGTCGCGGCAACCGCCGCATACTCATGAAGAACTCTCTCCATAAGCATGCAAGGCATCTCATCACGATATCAATGCATCACAGCGAAAAAATTCAAATAATTATTATTCAACTTTAATTCAAGTAATTAAAATAAATATCTTACATTCGATAAAATTTTACTAAAAATAAAATAATAGATCTAAGTTCATTGAAGTTGACAATGCTAATCTCGCTTCTAAAAGCTCTGTCCCAATATTTCGTCCCACGCTCGAAATTAATTATCTGAATCTGAAAAATAGAAAGAAAGGTAATGAGCTAGACAGCCCAGTAAGTAACAAGTATCTCTACCAGATATTTCAGATATTATATAATTTTCAAGAATAATGCTACAAATAAACATAAAAATATATTTCATGCTGATTTAATACAAATTCAATATTTTCAAATATTCACATATAATATAATCATAAATCCGATTCGATTCAAAATACTCGCAACTCAATAGCCTCGACAATGACCAACGTTTAACCCCCATTGGCGGGGTCCACAGAATACCAGCGCACAACCCCCACTGGTAGGGTCCACAAATACCAGCGCACAACCCCCACTGGCAGGGTCCACAAACACCAGCGCACAACCCACACCAGCAGAGTCCACAAACACCAGCGCACAACCCCCACTGGCAGGGTCCACTGAGTACCAACGTATAATCCCCATTGGCGGGATCCACTGAAACATAGTTAGGTTGAGAGCATAAATCCGATCTGTATCAAAATACTTTGTATCATAATACATCATAATTTTTCATTGAACATGTGCATAATCGACATACCATAATATTTCAAAAGTATTTTTCTTTCAAAACATAATTCATAATTCATGCATAATTTCAGAGAATAATTATTTATTTTCATAATAAATATGAAATATCTCGAGAAGATGATTCATTACTTACCTTTCACGGAGTACTGAATGAACAGATCGACTAACTTCTAGGAGATTCTTCAGTACCTATTATCCAAAATTATATTTATACATTAATTTTAATTCAAAATTCAATCTAAACAAATCCCAAATCAAAACCTCACTTAAAATCAGACTCTTCCCTAAACTCGATCAAAATCATCAGATGAAGCCATCCACTATGCTAATCCTAGAGGAATAACTTTAGAGAGAGAGAAATCCATCAAGAGAGAGAAATAATCTAGAGAGAGAAAATTTTAGAGAGAGAAAGTGGAGAGAGAAAGTCCAATTCTAGAGAGAGAAAGTAAGGGTTGAGACTGAAAGAAGAGAATGGAGAGAGAGAAACTCTCTCTCTCATCATTTCTTTTATTTTCTTATTTATTTATTTATTTATTTATTTATTTATTTATATATAAATATATATTTATTTTTTTCTTTTTTTCTTTTTTTTTTCTTTTTTTTTCTTTTCTTTTCTTTTCTTTTCTTTTTTTTCTTTTTCTTCTCTTTTTTTTTTCTTTTTCTTCTCTTTTCTTTTTCTCTTTTTTCTTCTTCTTTCTCTTTTCTTTTCTTTTTTTCTTTTCTTTTTTTTTTTTCTTCTTGGGCTTCTTCCAAGCCGAACAGGGGACGGCGGTTCCCTCCTTTTGCCAGGCCGTTCAGGCCACAACCGCCGCGGTGAAGGCCGGCGGTAGAGGGGGGCCATTCCCCCGGTCACGGAGGAGTATGGCCGGCGATCAATTGCGATTGCCGGTGCTGAAAAATTCACGGGAAAGAGACCAAAACAGAGGTCCCTTTCTCCGATCGGAAATCGATGACTCTCGTCGCCGGCAGCCGCGCACAAGAGCATGGGAGGAAGGAGAAGAAAGAGGGGAAGAAGAAGGAGACTCACCTCGGCCTCTGGTGACCTCGTCGGCGGGCAATCACGACGAGAATCAAAACGATGTCCGCGGCTCTACTTCGGGAAAATCAGAGAGGAAAAGAGGGGAAAAGGGCCGATGTTGGGTTTCTAGGAAGGAGGAGGTCTTCTTATAGAGGACCCTAGGACTCCGAGGGGTCCTAGGATTCTCGATTTTGCCCGGTCTCATTGGAGAAGAAGACTCCTATCGGGAGTCTTCTTCCCGGTTTGAATCCTCTATTTTTTTTTTTGTTTTGGGCTTTTTGCTGGGATTCTTACATGGGCCTCGAGCTATCATAGAGATAGATCCATATGGTTTTATATTTTCATACATATATAATTTAGATTAAAAGTATTTTAATCTTATCCTCTATTATGATATTTAGAAGATAAAATTTTGAAACACATATGCATGCACCAAACCCCGAATTCCAACAGTGGTATTAGAGCCATGAATTTTTTTATATGCTGAATTTTGATATACATGTTTTTGAAAAGATTTCAAAATCAATTTTTTTTGATACATGAGTTGTAGAGATGGATCTTCTAATCTAAAATTTAATTTTATATTTAATTTTAGAATATATAGTTGATATGTAATTGCATACATAGGTCTGAATTTTAATCTAGAAAGAGTTCTAGTTCATGTTCATGTGATACATAGACGCATGCATAAAATCTGAAATTTTTATATAATCCAAATTTTAATTCATATATATGATATATGACTGTATATTTAGATCATAAATTAACTTTTAATCTGATCCATGATTAGTATATGAGATATATGATATCATACTTAGATCTAAAATTTTATTTAGATATGATTTTACATACATATATATGATATATGTTTGTATGTTAAAACTTAAAAATTATTTTTATATTTTAAAATTTACTTTTATACAAAAAATTTAGATCTAAAATATAATTTTAGAATCTAAAATTTGTATTTGTGTATGAGAGTTTTGGTCAGGAAAAAATCATTAATTAGGTCATGTAATGGGATTGCATTTAAGATTTTTGATTTGAGTTATATGGGTCTAATCTGATTAAGTAATTGGTCAACTCAAGTCAAGTATTGATGAAGATCAAATCAATTAAGTTAATGATCATACAATTGTTGTTGATCAAATCAACTGAATCTCATATGTAGAATCGATCAACCTAAGGACCTAATTTGGCTCGTTGGTTTGAGTTTGATTCGTTTGAGCTAACCAATTCTGATCAGTCGACTTATTGATGTCTAAAGTAAGTTAATAAGATATGATTATTTAATTGATTTTGTTATTCGATCTGGTCAATTTATTGGTATCTTACGAAGGCAACGGGGGGATCCCCACCGATATCTACTTATCTAATCAATTTTAAAAATTGGGTCTTGAATTAGGTTGCTTAGCGATTTGGTTTAGCCCATGTTAGTTAGATCAGTCATATGATGACTAATTAGATGAGATCTAAATGCAAATCTTTCCATAAAAAATAAATCCATAGGTCTTCCACCATTGTAGATCTACGGGTGTGCTATCGATATTGATTGTTTTCGACTGATTACAGTGGTTTAGTTGCATCGAGAATATGCAACCACTATATTAGCAAAGACTGGTTCCAGGATAAAGATGGGATTAGGCCCAATAACTGTTAGGTGAGGGACCCAATGATGGCCTTGCATCTGCTTGTGAATGGTGGGTCGGGCTTAAGTAAGGAGTGTGGGCAATAACTGTTAAGTGAGCCCACATGACTTAAAGATCAAGTCGCTGCAACATACTTAGAGAAGTATCTGGGTAAATAGTTGCCTATGCATCAGTGTACATGTTAACAATAACTGTTAGGTGAGGTGCATGTCATCGGTGGGACTGCAGTACCCACTAAAATTTTTTTGTCACATTAGGATTTTTATTTCCTTTCTAGGGTGTGGAGGGATCCTATAAATTAGTGAGAGTTATTATTTGTATCTTAAAGTTTCTAGAAGCAAATTAGACATTAAATATAAAAGTCTAACTTGAATCTCTGCTCTCATAGTTAAACCATCACGTCAGTCTCAAA
The DNA here is from genome assembly GCF_000442705.2 of Elaeis guineensis. Lineage (NCBI taxonomy): Eukaryota > Viridiplantae > Streptophyta > Magnoliopsida > Arecales > Arecaceae > Elaeis > Elaeis guineensis. Next base: position 91,961,604 of record NC_025997.2, read on the forward strand.
CCCTCTAGCTTGCATCCTTGAAACCAATCATTTGACTGGTAATAATATTTGAAGACTGGCTCAGAAACCTCAAGATTGTCTTGACCTTAAAAAAGTTAAGCCATGTTCTCGACCAGGATCCTGTAGTGCTACCAAACCATCCCACTACTAAGCAAAGAGCTGCTTTTGAGAAGTGAATGGATGAAGACAGTCGGGTCAAGTGCTATAAGCTGGCATCCATGTCAAACAAGTTGCAAAGCCAGTACGAGCATATGCCCACTGCTCGAGCCATGATCACTCACCTACAAGAGTTGTATGGTGAACAGAGCCATACTATATGCTTCGAAGTGTCTAAGAGACCTTCAATCTGAAGATGTGTGAGGGACAGTCTATCCATGAGCACTGTATGACAGTGATCAAAGATATTGAGGAGCTTGGGAAGCTCAGGTTAGATATGCAAAAGGAATTATAGATGGATCTAATCTTTCAATCTCTTACCAGTTCATATAGTCAATTCATTGTGAATTTTCATATGAACAAACTTGACTGTACTATTTTTGAACTCATCAATATATTGGTCACTACGAAGGGTACCTTGAAGAGTTCAAAGAACACTGTTCTCACTGTAAAGCAGACTTATTCTTTCAAGAAAAAGTCTACTGGAAAGAAGAAGGTTAAATCCACAAAAAAGCAGAAGAAAGAGAGCAAGCCAAAGAAGGATGGTCCAAAGACGATTGAGGCAAAAAAAAAATATTTTCATTGTCATGCTGAAGGCCACTGGAGGAAGAAGTATCCTAAATATCTGGAGAGCCTAAAGACCAAAAAAGGTGATAAGCCTTCTGAAGGTATGCTCGTAATTGAATCTAACCTTACGGTTTCTTCTACTTCTAGTTGGGTATTAGACTCTGAGTTGAGTACTCATATATGTACCTCAATGCAGGGTTTGATAGAAAGTAGGAGGTTGAAGGAAGGTGATATGATCCTTCGGGTTAGCAATGGAGCAAAGGTTGTGGCAGAGGCTGTTGGTACTTACCCTCTTCAATTACCATCTAGTATTAGATTAGATGTGAAAAACTGTTATTATATTTTTGTAGCTAGTTAGAATTTAATTTTCATGTTTGTGCTTGCACAGGAAGGTTTTGAAATTTATTTCAATAAAGATTTTTGTTTCATTTATTTATGAAATAAATTGATTGCACGAGGTCTTTTAATTGATAGTCTTTATCACTTATACGTTGATGCGAATGTGAACCTGAATGAGCAAATAGTGAGTGCCGTAGGCCAAATGAGACCCAAAGATAAAATTAACTAGAAGTACTTGTGGCATCATAGACTAGGCCATATTGGAGAAGACAGGATAAACAAACTAAAAAAGGATGGGATCCTTGGCTCTCTTAATCCAGAGTCATATCCAGCTTGTGAATCCTGCCTTCAAAAAAAATATCTAAGTTATCCTTTGTAGGACATGGAGAAAGGGCCACTAGTTACTTGCCTTGGTATACACTGATGTGTGTGGGCTATTTGATGTGTAGGTCAAGGATGGTTATACCTACTTCATTACCTTTACCGATGATCTGTCTAGGTACAGATATGTGTATCCCATGAAACACAAGTCCGAGGTCTTTAAAAAGTTCAAAAAATTTAGGCATGAAGTAGAAAAATAAACAGGCAAACCTACTAAGGTTCTTTGATTTGATCGAGGAGGTGAATATCTTAGTCAAAAATTTTTGAAATATCTTAAGGACAACGGCATAGTCTCTCAATGGACTCTTCCTAGAACACCTCAGCTCAACGGGGTATCTGAAAGGAGGAACAGGATCCTATTGGATATGGTCAGGTCCATGATGAGCTTCACTGATCTATCCTTATTTCTTTGGGGACATGCCTTGCTAACTGCCATTCACTTGTTAAATAGAGTTAAATCAAAGTCCGTTCCCACCACACTGTATGAGATATGATTCGATAAGAAGTCGAGTCTGGGTTATCTTAAGACTTGAGGATGTCTGGCCTATGTCAAGAGACAGATGGCAGATAAGTTGGAGGATAGATCTATTATAGCTCGCTTTATAGGGTATCTAAAAGAATCCATGAGATACTACTTCTACTTTCTATAAGACCATAATGTGATTGTGAGTCAAAATACCATCATTCTAGAAAAATAGTTTATCTAGGATGAAGGTAGTGGGAGGTTAGTGGAGCTCGAAGAAAAAATCTCTGAAGAGCCAAGAGCTATAGATCATTAGAAACCTGTAATCCATAAGTCAGTAGTTGATGTTCCTCTACCACCTTGTAGATCTAGCAAGGTCTCCCGACCTCCTGAAAGGTATATGGGTATGCTTGCAGAGGAAGTAAAAGAAATGTTCCTTATGGAAGATAGGGGTCATACTGATAATCCTAATACCTTTGATGAGGTGATGTTTGACATCGACTCTGAGAAAATGGTTGATGCTATGAAGTCAAAAATTGACTCGATCCACTTGAATCAAGTTTGGACCTTAGTGGATCCACATGAGAATATTGTACCCATTGAGTGTAAATAGATCTACAAAAGAAAGATAGGTACCAATTGTAAGGTAGAGACCTATAAAGCTAGGCTTATGGCTAAAGATTATAGTCAGTGTAAGGGCATTGATTATCAAAAAATCTTCTCACCTGTAGCCATGCTGAAATCTATCTGCACTTTGCTTGCTGTTGCGGCTTACTATGATTATAAAATCTGATAGATGGATATAAAAATTACTTTCCTGAATGGATATCTCGAGAAAGATATCTATATGGAGCAGCCTATGGGTTTCACATCTGGTGATAGTGATCACAGAGTCTGCAAGCTGTAAAAATCTATATACGGATTAAAGCAAGCTTCTTGGAGTTGGAACCATCATTTTGATGAGGCAATCAAATCATTTGATTTCATTAAAAATAAAGAAGAACCTTGTGTATACAAGAGGATCAGTGGGAGTGCGATCATCACCTTCCTCGTATTGTACGTGGATGATATTCTCCTCATTGAGAATGATATTCCCATGCTGACCACGATCAAAAAATAATTGTCCAAAAAATTCTTCATGAAAGACCTAGGGGAAGCATCTTATATTTTCAAAATAAAGGTCTATAGAGATAGACCTAAATGGATGCTTGGCCTGTCACAAAAGCAAAAACATATAGAGAAGGTGTCGAAAAGGTTTAGCATGAAAAACTCCAAGAGAGGTCTCTTATCTCTTAGGCATGGTATTAGTCTCTCCAAGATGATATGTCAACCACATCTGAGGAGATGCAGTGCATGAGTAGGATTCCTTACGCCTCGATGATAGAGAACCTCATGTATGCCATACTATGTACTCGATCTGATATTGTCCTTGCTGTGAGTATCACAAGCAGGTATCAGTCGAATCCAGACCAGGAGCACTGGATAGCTGTGAAGAACATCCTTAAGTACTTAAGAAGGACTAAGGACTTGTTCTTAATCTTTGGAGGAGATTCTGATTTACGAGTCGAGAGATATACTAACTCAAACTTAATGTCTAATACTGATGATAGAATGTCTACATCAGGAAGTATTTTTGTTCAATATATTGGAAAGGTTCTAATTAATCAATCAATGGAGCCTGACTATGCTGTAGATGTGTAGGATGAATTCTGGTTCTAATATTAGTTATAGAATTGGATGTCATGCTATTAGATGCCATGACGCAGTACTGTAAAGACAATGACACCATAGCCCTTGCTAAAGAGCCAAGGTCTTATCAGAAGTCCAAAAATATAGAGCAGTAGTGTATGCGACTACCTCATATCGAGGTACGAAGAGTAGACTGTGGACAACATGACAGACCTGCTGACTAAGCAGTTGAGCTAGCTAAAAATGAAAGTCCACCTTGAGAAGATGGGATATAGATTTATGGCCAATTACCTTTAGTCCAAGTAGGAGATTGTTAGATGTATGTTCTAGAAGCTAATATGGTTAACACATTGTAATAATTCTAGAGTATAATTTTGTACTTAATATATTGATATGATCAATAAAAGGATTTTTTTTTTCATTCAAGTGTGATGTGTCCTTGAATCGTTCATGAAATTAGTTTCGATACATATTCTCAAAGTATTGAAAATTAGAGATATGTATTTAATTTTTAAATACTCCTGATCATAGGATCATCATGAGGATGGTGATTGATCTCGATAGACTGGCGCACAAATCATTTCTTTTGGGATAGATGAGTCTTTGGTCTACTATGTACAGACATAGGATGATGAGTACGGATAGTTGTTAGAGAATAACTAGTACTGAGCGTGACCATACGAGAGATTACTTAGATTTTTATTTGATCGTCAGTGATTGTCTCGATGTTGTAGTTGTGTGACTAATCTTTTGACTTGAGATGGTACTGCTACTCATAGTGAGGCTACTAGAGTTTGATTGACACATAAACATGGGTCTCAATGAGCCCTTCTAGTAGATGTTAGCAATAGTTGGTCCATTGTAAGAGTGGGGTGCACATCAAAATAGAATCTATCGATCTTGATAGAGAGGAGTAGTTCTACGAGATTTGAGAGGCTAAGTCCAAGAGTCTATGGCCACAGCAGTGTCATTGATGGAAAGAAGTTTTCATAGAAGTCACAACTAGACTTGAGCTAATCGAATCTATCATATGATTAATGCTGAGGTTTAACGATTTATCCATGATCTACCATCAAGTCGGGACTCATGATAGAGGGACTGAATCACACGATAACTACATCTAGAGGCTCATTTCAGTTCTATTGGGTTGCCATTATATACTGCTAGGTGTCACTGGTAGATTGTGAGAGCTCACTAGGATTATTCTGGATCGATAATCTTTGTTGAGTTAGAGTGGAATTATTTCGATCCATTGAAAATTTTTAATAATATGTTGATAGAGATCATTGTATATCTCACTACCAGATAAAATTGAACCTATGGGGTCACATAACAAAAGAATTAGGTCTGGATTAAGCAATTGAGCTTATGAAGTATCAATTGGGTTTAGAGAAATTCATTGGGTTCATGATAATCTTGTTAGCATATGGTTGGATCCAATTCCTCTTTCCATTGGAATTATTTATTTGATAAGATAATTCTAATTTAATTACCTACTAATAACCTACATAAATAAGATGAAAGAATAGTGCTCTACAAGTCAATTGCATGGGGATGCGAAGGAACTTTTCTTTATTTTTTTCCTACTCATTTGCATGATATTAGTTATTTTTATTATGAAGTATTATGTTTTATCATTTGTTGCATCATATTTTTATGATTATGATAAACCCCATAGATTAAGACAATAATTTTAAGACCATGATAAGATCATGCCAGTGAGACCTAAAATCTTGATAGTCCCAATCTAAAATATTTTCAATCATTTGATCATCGAGTCGGGGATCGATGATTTTGGAAAGACTGGTACATCCTATGTATACTCGATGGAGAGGATGGTTGATCTCACAACCACTTGTGTGGTGACACTAATTAAAGGATGTAGGTGCTCATTAAAGAATAAGTTCACTGAACTGACCCATAAAAGAACATCTGATGGAGCCTTACAGCATGTCAACAGATGGTTCTTCAGTGGGAGTAGTGCATGTGATCCTTTGACCTAAGATCACCATGGTACCTTGTGTACGTGGATCCTTACTTTGGTTTATTTCTTAGCACACCACTTTGAAATATGTGTGAGATATTTTGGGTATGGTCTGAAGTATGTATGGAGGTTATGAGTGGTCAACAAAGAATCGATCACTCCTTGTAGGAGGAGAGAACATCTTATATGATCTCATAGGATGATGACTCTGAAAGTCTCTGGTCAGAGTAGGGATGAATAGTAGAAATGATTTCTACTAGTTCATCAATCGAGTCATCATCATTAGATCGAGATACATATGGATAGGTATTTGGATTTGACATATTTTCATACCCATGGCCTTTTTGGGATGTTGTGTGATCGAAAGATTGAATTGCATGGTAACTCACCAAGAAAGGATAATTTTGATATTTTCATCAAATTTTAAATCTTCTAGATAGTCATGACACATTGCTAGACGTCAATCTTGACTTGTGAACTTATTAGAATTAAAAAAATTTAATTCAAGAATCAATTAGGAATAGTCCTAATTGATTGGAACTCTTAAGCTGACCTAATCTAATCGGATTAGGATTACGTTGAGAGTCTTGGTCCACTATTTGCTAGATTTGGAACCCAATGGGTCACACACAATAGACATTTGATCTTGATTTAATCTATTTAAATTTATTATAAATTTAATGGGTTAATTAAATTGCTAGCACATGAATTAACCTAAGTTTCCAATTGGGTTCAGTACAAATATGTTTTTGCTAACCCTTTGCTTGTTGCCTTGACCTAATGAGATTGAGTTTGAACTATCTATTTATTAGTTGGTTTATCTAGTTTATATGAAAAAGTTTCATGTGAATAAAACTCCTCCACACCGAAACCACACACAAGAATTAAATTGGTGTCACATTTATTTTGGGAGTTAAGGTAGGAGAGTCCTTCTTTCTTACTTATCTTAATTTTCTTACATGTTTCCACATGTCCCATTATTTTGTGCACCATCAGATGGAGCCTTGGGATGTGGGGTGTGGAAGAGAAGGTGGAGTTTTTCTCTGAGAAGGAACTCTACGCCAAAATAAATGTGGAACATCCCTTGTTTTTGGGCGATGAAAATGGAGAGTCCATTTCACATTGGACTCTTAATTCCTTCCATTATTTTTATGTATTTTTTAAATCCTCATGATATGAGATATCTCTTGGGATTATGGGACATAGAAGAGAAAAAAGAGTCCTTCTCTGGTAAGACATTTGAATGCCAAAATATATTAGATTCTCCCTCATATGCATTGAGTTTGTGGAAGAGTCTTAATTGTTAAAGACTCTTGGAATCTCACGCTAAATCCTTTCCCACGTGCCAAGTCTTGGTGTATTAATTTTTTTTTAGTAAAAGAAGAGTCCTTCTGCTAGTGAATCACCTTGTATTCCATGCCAACCTATTGGTTTCCATGTTCAAAAGAATTGGAGGCATGTAAGAATGAAGGGACGCCAAGAGTTGTCGCCCATCCTTTTCTATATAAAGGGGGTGCTACACCAAGTTTCTATGTGCCATTTTGGGCTGAGATTGGCATGAGAATGATGAGGAAAATGATGGAAAAAATTTGGGAAAAGACAAAGATAAGAGGGAGAGAAAAATGAGAAAGGAAGGAAAGAGTGAAAATGGAAAGCATGAGATGCTTGTCCAAAAATCAGATTGTTCATGTGTTGAACATAAAATCTGATTTGTGTATGGTGTGATCTTTTGGGAAAAGATTTCTGAAGAGATCCTAGTAGAAGTCATAAAGGCATACAAGCTCTGGTGCAATCAGTTCTTACGAAGGACAATCGATAGCGCACTTGCGAAGAAGGCTGCAATACCATATCGAGTTGGGAAGGGCCCTGATCAATCCTGTATAGATCACCATTGGAGGGCTTCTACTTTTGAGTTTTATGAAGGTCTCAAAATTATCAGATCATGATCTTCATGATGGTATATGACTTCTGATATTCTCTTGTTATATATGATTTTAATATTTGATTGTAATCATCAAGGGGTTCCTAGGACTTTTATGTTCCAGTAGATTAGTTTAAATGTTAAACTTTATTTTCAATTATTGAATGCATGTTAAAATTATTAAAATTTATATTTTACTACATCATCGAAATCCAACAGTAGTATCAGAGCCACCATTGATTGATTCAATCAAAGTTCATGTTATTTTTGTGATATGGAGTAGATCCAGTTCAAACTATGTCAAAATTAGATTTTCTGATTGATGTTTAGTTGATATTTTTTATGCATTTTTATTTATGATAAAGTATTATCAATCCATGTTTAAACCTTGAATATAAAATTTCATGATCTTTAGACTTGTGTGACAAGTTTAGATTAGATCTTATGATCTAATTTTCGATGGAATTGAAATCCAGTGCATGTGATGCGCGGAGCCCTGGAATGCTACATATGGATGTACATTGCCAAGACTTAGGGTTATTACATTTGATGCATTCACCTAAGATCCAAGTGCTGACCACCATGTTATTAGATACTCACCATTATGGGTCGACCATTTTAGTTATTGCCCGAAGAATGTGTGGTGTCAGAAAAAATTTGATCATGAAAAGGAAGCATCAGACATGGATTAGGGTTTTTGTCGATGAATTGGTTTAACTATAATTTTTTATTCTAATATGATTAGAGTTAGTAATTATAGATTAAATAAAATTCATAGTTCTAATTTGATTAGAATTCATATTTAATTTAGGTTGATCAAATTGTCATTTACCTAATTTGATTAGGGTTTGAGTCATGGTTGATCAAATCTATGTTAACCTAATTGAATTATGTTTAACCTATGAATTGGTCAACTCAACTCAAATGAATGATAAATGATTGACTTAAAATTAAAAAAAAAAAATAGATCAAGTGTTGAATCCGAATCAAAAATTCTAGATGGGTCCTATGCCCATATATTTAAATATCTTTGTTGACATGTGTATAAATGATATCATAATAAAAATAACATGAGTAGTTTGTTATAATATTTTATAATTATTATAAAATATATGTTGAGTTGTTATGGACTAAGGTACATCCATATGATGGATGTTTGTATGAATGCTTCCATGTTGACTGATTATATAAATGCATCTACAAGAGTTGCAATAGGGGCTGGGTGCCCCTGATGCATTGTATTATCAGCTGAATCTTTCTTTTCTATGTTTTCAACTACTGATTGGAATTTTTACATGTTGATGTAAAATAATAGAAAATAAATTATTTGAGAATAGATAGAAATTATTTTTTTCTATTTTTTAAATAAAAATTAGGCATTCATGGTAGTCTTTATAGTAATGAAGACTAGACTACCAGGCTTTTGGAGAGCTGAGGCGCATTAAGATTGACCATGAGATGGTTCAATCTATGATGCACCTAAGTTAGACCCATAGATCATCTTGTGGCTCGGATGATTTTTGCAAAAGTCTATAACTATTTGTCTTTCTCTATATGCTCTTACTTACTGGTAGTTAGGAATTAGAATTTACAAAGCATATGATGTATGTATATGTTTAGGATATACTTGAGACCTAAGTCCCTTATTCAAATTATATTAAATCGTAATGGTAAAGTGTTAAGAACACTACCCATGCCTCCCTTCATGCTAAGCATGTATTATGTCAAGAATCATAGTAGGCTTATTGTGCTATCCATAAGGCTTGCTATCGGGGACTGATTTGATACTGTCTTGGTGCATAATGAAGCTAATTGTATTTAGCTCATACAAGGTCAATAGAGTATGTCAAAAATTATAGTGAATTTGTTGTGCTATCCACAAAGCTTGCTATAGTGATTGGTATGATATTTACTTAGTGATGCTTATGGCATATTCTGATAGTGCTGTCTTGTTGTGCTATCCACAAGGATAGTATTATTCAGGTATGACCATATAGGATTGAAGGGTACAACTTGACTGAAATACTATAGTTTGTTGTACTAGCCACAAGTCTATAAGTATTTTATAGGAAAAAATTATGTTGAAAGTTGTATGAAATATAATTAGTAAAGAGTTACTTACCTTTGAACTCATAGGAGCTTGTTGTGCTATCCATAAGACTTTTTATGAGAAATTGAGATCTCAATCCCATTAAAGAACTAGATGATTTGTTTCTTCGATTTCATTCTTGAGGGCTATGAAATTTATTAAAATAGTGGAAGACACAATTAGATAAAAATCTTGTCTAACTTATGCATGTCATTATGAATAGTCCCTGAATGTTCTTATATACACATATATATCTTTACTATCACTACATAGTAAATTTTTAAATAGACCGAACATCATAGAATGATTGAGAAAAAGAAGGTGAAGAATGTCTTCACTAGGATATCTAATTTAGTATTACAGTAATAATGAACATTAGAATTAAATTGCAAGAGTTATCTTGCAAGTGTGAAGTAGGAACAGGATGCAAAAGTTGCATGTGCTAATAATTTGTATGAGATATAAATTAATTATCATTGAGTATTTATAACTTTAAAATATTGGATATATGATACCTTATATAGGTTTCTCTTATGCAAAGTGTTGCTAGACCTATAAAGCTGAAGTGAGGTGACTACTAGCCTTTCGGCACTGATGGATAGTCCATTCATGCTAAGACTGTAGGAACCTATGTAACTTTATAGTAAAGTTTAAAAACTAGTAGATCATTATTATATGCCTGAACTTATCAGAGATATTATTTCAAATCTTTTGCTATTGTAGCATAGTTTTGAAATTTATATTGAGAGTAAAAGTTACTCTCCTTTCGATAAATTTTAAGACTATGGTCTCATATTTTTATCACTCAATGATTTTATTCTTTATATTGATGAGAATAAGAAATAAATATGTGATGGTCACATATCTCAGGGCAAGCAAACTATTAAGTCTTGAATATATGGATGTTCGAAGACTAATAATATCTCGACCCAGAGATTGACACTTCATATGTGATATGATGTATTCTCTAAAATGCTTCACAAATCATATTATCTCATTCTGAGAAATATCTTAAAAATTACTGTATATGTTAGATATCATCAAAATCTGTTACGACCACTCCATATGAGATATGAAAAAGGCAAAAGGTAGCCCAATTTATTTAAAAAGTGTTGATGTACATAAGTTTTGTGCTAAAACAGGTTAATATATATATATTAGTTTATAGATTATCCTAAAAATAGTATGTGATACTACTTCTACCATACCACTTGACAAAAGTATTTTGATAGTAGATATACCACCTTTTAGGAAAAAAAAATTTCTAAAAAGGGACAGTGGGAGAATAATTGAACTTGAAAAGTTCAAATTCTGTGAGCTATCCTATCATAACTTGTGGAATGTCTACAAATTGATCCTTAACCAGATATGCTCATTGATGAGGCACAACCATGATACACACCTCCTCACCGAAGGTCAATTCGAGTGTGTAATATATCACTCATATATGGGTTCATCATTGAGAATGGTGTTTTCTTGACCTATTTAGAGATCGTCATAAATAGAGACTCTGACAATTGGATTGAAACCATGACATCCGAAATGAACTCCCTGTACATCAACCAAGTATGAACTATGGTTGAAGAACCTATGGGTATGACCCCAAAGGTTGCTATCAAGGATGTCAATCTGGATTGTTGCTATTGCCACATACCATCTAGAGAGTTTGTCTCTAGTGGGAGAACAAATGCATTTATGGATTCAAGTAGGTATTGAGGAGTAGGTACTTCTATTTTTGATAAGATAGTCAAAATATTTGACTTTATCAAATATAGATGAACTATGTGTGTATACAAGAAGACTAATGGGAGTCCCACTAATTTCTTGATTATGTATGTGGGTGACATACAGCATATTGGAAAGGTAGTTCCAATATTGCACTCGATCAATAATATGCTTATCACAAATATTTTCATAGAAAAGGCTTAGGTTAAGCATCCAATATATTTAGCATCTATAAAGATAGATGTAAGTAGATGTTAGGCTTGTCCTAGTCTAGGTACATAGAATTTATGTTGAAGGAGTTCAACATGAATGGATGTAAAGGAGTTTACTGACCCATACATTCAATGTACCAAGCCTGATGTGAATTATGTTCTGTGCATAATCATTGATTTCAGGCAGATTCTTGATAGGATCTTTTGAAAACTATGAAAAGCATTCTCAAAGTACTTGAGAAGTACTAGAGGAGCAATGAATTAGAAAAGTTTCAAATATCTAATTGTATTTGTTTCAGTTAAATGTGTTAGTAAAGATTGCTAAGGAAAGTCGGCAGATGAAAAGCTTCATCACAAAGTTGGGTGTGGTCTCACCAAGTACCCATGTACATCCTAGGCACTTTCACCTCATTAATGATTTGATCATAAAATGAGTTCATATAAAAAATAGTATAATAGGATCAGTTCACTAAGCATTACACAGCGGCAGTGTGATTGCCACCATGATTTCATGGGCATCAGGTACAGGGGCAATTAGCTTTAGTGCAAGTGGAAGATTGAAAGAATAGTGCCATACAAGCCAATTGTATGGGGATGTGAAGGAACTTTTCTTTATTTTTTTTCTACTCATTTGCATGACATTAGTTATTTTTATTATGAGGTATTATATTTTATCATTTGCTACATCATATTTTTATGATTATGATAAACCCCATAGATTAGGATAATGATTTTAGGACCATGATGAGATCATACCAGTAAGATCTAAAATCTTGATAGCCCCAATCTAAAATATTTTCAGTCGTTGGATCATCGAGTCAGAGATCGATGATTCTAGAAAAACTAGTACATCCTATGTATGCTCGATGGAGAGGATGGTTAATCTCACAACCACTTATGTGGTGACACTAATACAAGAATGTAGGTGCTCATTAGAGAATGAGTTCACTGAATTGACCTGTAAAAAAATATCTGATGGAGCCTTACAGCATAACAACAGATGGTTCTTCAGTGAGAGTGGTGCATGTGATCCTTTGACCTGAGATCACCATGGTATCTTATGTATATGGACTCTTACTTTGGTTTATTCCTTCACACACCACTTTGAGATGCATGTGGGATATTCTAGATATGGTGAAGTATGCATGGAGGTTGTGAGTGATCAACAAAGAATCGATCACTCTTTGTAGAAGGAGAGAACATCCTATGTGATCTCATAGGATGATGACTCTGAGAGTCTCTGGCTAGAGCAGGAATGAACAATAAAAATGGTTTCTATTAATTCATCAATCGAGTCATCATCATTAGATCGAGATACATATAGATAGGTATTTGGGTTTGACATATTTTTATACCCATGGCCTTTTCAGTGTGTTGTGTGTCGAAGGATTGAATTGCATGGTAACTCACCATAGAAGGATAATTTTGATATTTTCATCAAATTTTAAATCTTCTGAGTAGTCATGATACATTACTGTTGGAAATAGTATCCCAAAGCCAATCGTCAGCTTGTTGATGGTTGTGCTCATTTTTGTATATGTACATGAATTATGAATTAATAAAAATTATTTTGGTATTTTTCATCACAAAATATTTCATCTTCTAATGAACTTCTATGTTGTGGTGAAGTCCTTAGGACTATTTAGACTCGACAAATGAGGATTTGTCGTTTAGTCCTTAAATCTGTTCACGACCAAATGATACGTTATTACCAAGGACGACAACGTTTATCAAGCATAGGTCGTTGTGTGCCATATAGGTTGGTTGTCCTCTTAACCAATGAGTGTGGAGACACTGGTATGGCATACAGGTGAGATGTAAGGGTACATTTGCACTGAACATGACCGACTCCGGAGCTATTTCTGTTGTCAAGATTTGCTCCGATGGAATATGGATATAAATATCTTTCCGACCTGAGACCACCCCGGTGACTTGCAAGCAAATCACTGCACTTAGGCACTGGACTACCTAAATTTTTAATTCAGTGATGGAAGGCTGCTGGGTGTAGTCAAGTACTTGACTTGTCGGTGCATGTGTCAAGATGGGATTGACCACTCCAGTTTAGGAGCTGTGTACAGTCATGTTTCAATTTAGTAAAACCTTGGCTAGGGTAGTCCTTGTGAGGAGTCACAGGACTGTTTGAGTTGAGCATGATTCGGATGATCTGATCAAGGTTGACAGTTTAACCCTGAGTCATCCTAAACATAGGGGTCAAAAGGATGAATTATACAGTAACCATATTCATGTAGGTTTTGAGTGTTGCGATTGCGACTCTTCGATCTATCCAGACGTCGGGTACCATTGCTAGATGGTCACTTCGATTAGTACAGAAATTGGTTCCTATGCTACCGGCTTAGGTTCGAACCTGCGGGGTCACACACATTAAAGGTTCCTATCTGATCTGATGGCTGATGTAGAATTCTACATATTTGAGACTCAGTGATCGAGAATCAAGATTCTCTGATCACCAGTTCCGCACATTATGGGTACCAGGATCAAGAGTCCCACTGGTTGGGACTTTTTGATCAGGGTTACATATCGATGAATTCTGATGCCTGATTGCCCATCGGATTTAGACTCAGTATTTATGAAAGGTTTAATTAGTGATTTGATCGCTAATTAACTCAATTTGATTGAGTAATTATTTTTGGATCAAGTCCAATTGAATTGGATTCAGTTGGGTTTGACCTGATTAGGTTAAGAGTTGACCTAATCGTCGAGATGGTTTGGTCCCTGATTTGATCAGGGGTTGGGCTTAATCAATTCTTGATTTGATTAGGATTTTATTGAGCCTAATTAAGCCTAATTTAGTTGGGTTTAAATTAGTCTAATTGGACCTAACTTATTTGGTTCAATTAGGTTGGTTTAAATAATTAAACCACCTTGACCCAATCTCCATGCGCCACCTCACTTCCATTGCACCCATTTGAATTCATGAGAAGGAATTTCTCATGAATTTTTTTCTCACGCCAAGCCCTCTCCACGCCCCACTTTAATGTGCCATATGAATGGATAAGGATGATTGGTTGGCCATTCAAATTCAAAATAATATTTGAATTTGAATGGGCAATCAATCTTTGCACCTTATCTATTTTTTTATGCCCCATTTATTACATGAGAAAAAGCTTCTCATGAAATCACTCCATGCACAATTTAAGCCACACCTCATGTCTTTAGTGGATAAGGGATGAGTTGGTGTCCATTTGAATTCAAAATTTGATTTGAATTCAAATGTGTAATTACTCATCTTTATCCTTTCTTTTGGATAAGATGTTTGACGTTGTTATAAAAGGAGGAGAAGAGTGGGGCGTTCAAGAAGAAGATTTTTGAAGAAATATTCTGGGGCATGAGAAGTCTTGTGCATGAGAAGGAAGTCCATATCCTTCCAAGAGAAAAAAAAAAAAAAGAAAGAAAAGTGGGTGCAAGGTTTCTGATGAGTTCCCTAGAGTTTTAGTCTGGGGTTCGAGAAGTGAGAAAGTGAGCTACGAGTGTCGTGAGCCCACAAAATCTTAGGAAGATCTTAAACATCCTCTCAAACATGTCTGTTGATGATCCAGAGCATCCATAGAATCGACAGACATCGATCGAAGAAGTTCGATCAGCATCGACCGTCAAAAGGGCTTTACAACGAGCTAGCACTCGTGAGGAGTCGATCAGATCGGGAGCTTCATGTGGATGATCCGCAGAGGTCAGACATACTGTGTGGCTGTATCACGATGATCAAACTCTCTTGACGGTGATCTGATTGCGGCGATCTACTATCCGCACAAAGGTATTGTGTTCTGAACATATTACAATAAAGTGTTTATTGTTCAAATTTGAATTTCAAATTTAAATGCATGCATGCTATATATCATATTTAGATCCTAGTGTAGGATAAATTTATGTTAATTAATTAGATTAATTAATATTTTTTTGCTGTAAAATCATGATTTTAAAAAAGTTTTAAAATTATCATTTTACACCTGCACTGAATTTTTCCCACAAATGGTATCAGAGCAAGGTTTTTAGATATGATATATATATTTGCATGCGTAGATTAAGTTGTAATCTAAAAGTTTAAATTTAAAATTTAAAATTTAAAATTTAAAATTTAAAATTTGAATTTTGAAAGTTGTTCGAAATTCAAAATTTAAAAATTTGAAATTCAAAATTTGAAATTTGAATTTTGAAATTCAAATTTTGAAATTTGAAATTCAAAATTTAAAAATTTGAAATTCAAAAATTTGAAATTAAAAATTTGAAATTTGGTTGAAATTTTAAATTTGAAATTCAAAATTTAAAATTCAAAATTTGAAATTCAAAATTTAAAATTCAAAAATTTGAAATTTGAGATTTGAAATTTGTTTGAAATTTAAAATTTAAAATTTAAAATTTAAAATTTAAAATTTAAAATTTAAAATTTGAAATTTAAATTTTGAAATTGGTATATTTAGATATATTTGATCCAAGTAGCAAGTAATCGAATTGGGTTGGTTGCCATGGCCGTCCGGTCATAGGAGAAAAACAGGGTTTAAAGGCCTTCTCCTCCCATTCGATGGGGTCTCCTATGGCGGTAGGGGTGCAGCTATAATTATATCCCATGCAGATGAAGCAGCGAAAGAAATTAATTGTAAAGGTTCAATTATGAAATTTATCATGAATGTGTTAGATTAGATCTAAAGAAATATTCATGATTTATTTTGATTGAGTTATTTTATGTTATGTAATTAGCAATAGGATTGCTATTTATGAAATGTGCTGATCTATTTGTGAAATAAGTCAACATATTTGGTGAACAGAAAATAAAACCTTTCAAATTTGAAAATTATTTTTGAAATACCAAACTCTGATCCATCAGCCCAAATACTTAATTAAAAGAATTAAGTATTGTCTAATAGGTCTAGAATCGTGAATTAAGACCTAAGACAATTGCATAAACTTGTGGGTCAATGGGTTAGATGGATTAGGTCCATAATTGGGTTAAACCTAAGGTTAGCTTAAAGAAATGGACTAAATTAGAGTAATTGATCAAATCTAATCAAAAGTTGAATTAGATTAGGTTAAGGATACTCTAGACTCAACTCCAATAGTTGTAGTTGAATAGGTCCATGTCTTTAACTAGACCAAGATGGACTTAATTCATGGCTACGCGGTGGAACCCAATTTACTAAGTTGATCAAATTGAACTAATGAACCGGTTGGTGTCTAAGGTAAGTTTGGCAGTTTGACCAGTGGTTTTTAAGCGGGAGCTACTCGCAGTGATTCGATCTCTAACGAGTTAATGGCATATCCCCACCACTGATCTCACTTACCTGGCCAACCTGGTGAATTAGGTTTTGATTAGATCACTTGGTGATTAGGGCTCACCCATGTCATTAGGTAAATTAGTTTGACTGATTTAGGTGCTCCTAATGCTAGCTTTAATTAAATCCTTTTTAATCTGACTTGGTGAAGTCAGTGGGAAGATTGAAATTGGCTGGATATTTTCTTCTCATCTATCTTTTAATAAAATCCTCAAAAAATATTAGGTCCCTAAAAATGATTAAGTTACATTGATAACTAAGTCATAGCCTCCCATTAAGTGAGTGATAATGAGCCCATTAGTTTAATAATCATTGGAGGCCCAAAGGCCTGGTGCTTATTGACTAATGGAATTATCATTCATAATATGATAATTTGGTTTGAGTCTTTCTGATAGTGATCAGATTGGCCGACCAAAGTCGGGCCTGATCATTTATTGGTCCGATTCACCAAATCAAATCATGTTAATGGTTGGACCTAACTAGATCTTTTTAGTGGAGGCCAAAGCCTACTGATTAGGTTCTGGGGCAAAATCAATTACTAGAAGTTGTTTAGAGAAACAACTGGTTATGAACCTACCCATAGATGCACATGGGTTGACCAACCAAAGTTGGGCTTGTGTGTAGTCTGTGTGGATTCTAGTACCCACTAAGGAATTGAAGTAATTCCTTAAATTGGAGGTTGAGGCTACCAGTTCATAAAAATACTGGGAGAAACTTTAGACTAAAGTCCAAGTCTTTAGTATTTATAATTTATGTACTAATAGAGGTCTGATTTTTTTTTATGTAGCTATGGCCACTATCCTGTCCCTCCGATCATTATTAGATAATGACAAGCTTATGGGACCTAATTTCGATAGCTGGTATCAAAAATTAAAAATCATCCTTGAGCATGAGCGGATACTTTATGTAGTAACGGATCCGGCACCTGAGGAGCCAGCCCCAAAAGTTAGAGGGACGGTCCGAGATACTTATCAGAAGTGGTTCAACGATCGCACCATCATTCGGTGCATTATGCTGGTGGCAATGAATGATGAGTTCAGTCGTAGGTTTGAGAATGCCCAGCTATAGGAGATGCTTCAAATGTTGAATGACTCCTTTGGCACGCCTGACGATGTTGAAAGGCATAAAACTAGTTGTGCCATTTTCAATGCTCGGATGAGGGATGGAGCCTCAGTCACTGATCATGTATTGTACATGATCGAAATGATTGAGCACCTAAGTAAACTGGGCTTTCTCCTGCATGAGCAGCTTGGTAAGGATGCGATCCTTAATTCATTGCCCAAGTTCTTCCTCCCCTTCCTTACTCATTTTTGGATGACAAAGTCTGCAGTGAACTACCACGACTTGTTGGGGTTGCTGTAGAACTTTGAGAAAGATCACCAGCTCCATAAGGAGTCGGTGAATGTTGTGGGAGGGTCTTCTTCTGGTCGTCGATCCTTTAAGAAAGGGAAGAAGAAGAACAAGAAGAAGAAGAATAAGAAGGTGCAGCTGCATGCTGGGATGTCTGCACAGGGTCAGACCAAGACGCGCAAGCCCGACCAGAGCCAAGCAGAGTGCTACTTTTGCAAGAAGCAGGGGCACTAGAAGAGGAACTGTCCTCTATACATTGCCTCCCTGGACCCGAACAGGCCGAAGAAGAAGCAAGGTACTTATATGATAACACCTTGCAACTTTTCCTTTTGTGATTCTACTACCTGGGTATTGGATACCGAAAGCCCTTATCATATTTGTAATTCAATGCAGGGTCTGTAGGTCAGTAGGAAATTTGATGAAGGCGAGAGATTTCTGAATGTTGGAGATGAAAGCGAAGTTCCAGTTCTAGCATTAGAAATCATGAACCTTGTAATCAATTCTCGAAATATAATTCTAAGTGAATGTCACTATTGTCCAAGCTTTTTATTAAATATTATTTCTGTAGGCCTTTTGGCCATGAACGGTTATCAATTTTTAATAAAAGGAAATATTTGCAATATCATTTTGAATGGTGTTACAATGTTTATTGGACAACTTTATAATGGAATTTACTTTCTATCACAATCTGTTAATGTGGTTCAAACCTCCAATAAATGTCCTAGAATAGATAATGTGTCAGAAGTCTACCTTTGGCACTGTAGGCTAGGTCATATCAATAAGAACAGGATAAACAGGTTGGCTTAAGAAGAAATTCTTGAAGTAGATGATTGTGAATCACTTCCAACCTGTGAGTCATGTCTTCTTAGTAAAATGACCAAGTCACCTTTTACTAGAAAAGGTGAGCGAGCCAGTGAACTCTTGGGTCTGGTACATTCTGATGTATGTGGACCCATGAGCACAAGTGCAAGAGGTGGATATTTCTACTTCATAACCTTCACAGATGACCTATCGAGGTATGGGTATGTCTATTTAATGAAGCATAAGTCGGAGTCGTTTGAAATGTTCAAACTATTCTGAAATGAGGTAGAAAAATAAACTGGAAAGTGTATTAAAACTCTTCGATCTGATCGAGGAGGTGAATACCTTTCCAATGATTTTCTAACATATCTTGGGAAAAATGGGATTCTCTCTCAGTGGACTCCTCCTGGAACACCACAACATAATAGTATATTTGAAAGGAGGAATCGGACCTTGTTGGACATGGTTCGATCCATGATGGGGTTTGCTGGTCTGTCGATCTCCCTCTGGGGATATGCACTCGAATTGGCTTGTTATCTTCTAAATAGAGTTCCAAGTAAGTCTGTTACGAAAACACCGTATGAGATATGGATAGGACGTAAGCCAGTACTCTCGTACCTTAGGGTTTGAGGGTGTCTGGCTTATGTTAAATATTTAATTACGGACAAGCTTTGACCTAGGTCTGACAAGTGTAATTTTATAGGGTACCCAAAAGAGACCAAAGGGTATTACTTCTACCTAGCTGATGAGCAAAAAGTGTTTGTCAGCCTTAAGGCAATCTTTTTGAAAAAAGAGTTCCTTGGTGAAGGGACTGTTGCCTCTAAGATCGAACTTGACGAAGTTCGACAGGTGAAAAAGCCGACACAAGTTGCTGAACCTAAACTGGATTTGGTTAGATCAGATTCGGAGCCCATTGTTCAAGCACCCTTAAGGCGATCTGGTAGAGTACCACGTCAACCAGATAGATACTATGGTTTCTTGGTCCGGGACGGCGATCCTATCGAACTTGATGAAAATGATGAGGATCCGATCACCTACATGGATGCAATGCAGAGACCCGACTCTGAGAAATGGCTGGAGGCCATGAAATCCGAAATGGAGTCCATGAAGGTCAACGATGTGTGGACATTGGTTGACCCACCCGAAGGAGTAAAACCCATAGGGTGTAAGTGGGTCTTCAAAAGGAAGAGAGGTGCAGAGGGAAAGGTGGAAACCTATAAAGCCCATCTGGTTGCCAAGGGATATCGTCAACGTTATGGTATAGACTATGATGAGACATTTTCTCCTATGGCAATGCTCAAATCTATTCGGATTATGCTTGCGATAGCTGCCCATCTGGACTATGAAATCTGGCAGATGGATGTGAAGACAGCTTTCCTAAACGAAGAGCTAGATGAAGAGGTGTATATGATACAACCTGAAGGATTCACATCCACAGATGAGTCTAAAGTGTGCAGACTACAGAAGTCCATTTATGGACTTAAGCAGGCATCCCGGAGTTGGAACATACATTTTGATAGGATGATCAAGACATATGGCTTCGTTAAAAATGGAGAAGAGCCCTGCATTTATAAGTGGGCTAATAGTCCAGTAGTAGTATTTCTTGTATTGTATGTAGATGACATTCTCTTAATCGGAAATGATGTCCCTACATTACAGGGAATAAAGATTTGGCTATCGTCACAGTTCTCAATGAAGAATCTGGGAGAAGCTTCCTACATCCTAGGGATGAGGATCTATAGGGATAGATCTAAAATGTTGCTTGGTTTATCTCAGTCCACGTACATTGATACTATGCTGAAGAGGTTCAGCATGGAGAATTCCAAGAATGGCTATCTTTCGATAGGCCATGGAATTTCTCTCTCAAAGAGGGATTGTCCGACAATACCTCAGGAGAGAGAGCGTATGGGTAGGATTCTATATGCTTCGGTAGTGAGATCTATCATGTATGCCATGACATGTACACGACCAGATGTGGCATACTCACTAGGGGTAGTGAGTAAATACCAATCTGATCCAGGAGAGAATCATTGGAAGGTTGTTAAAACCATCCTCAAGTATTTAAGAAATACTAAGGACCAATGGCTTGTTTATGGTGAATCGGACTTGAGACTTATAGGGTTTACAGTCTCTAGTTTCCAGTCTGATCACGATGACAGCAAAAGTGTGTTGGAATTTATTTTTACCCTTAATGGTGGGGCTATCTGCTGGAAAAGTTTCAAGCAGCACACAGTGACTGATTCAGTTTACGAGATGGAGTATGTCGCCGCATCAGATGCTGCCAAAGAAGTGGTGTGGCTGAGAAAATTTATCACCGAGCTCAGAGTAGCACCCTCTCTTGTTGGTCCAGTTCTGCTCTACTGTGACAGCTCTAGAGCCATTGCTCAGGCGAAGGAACCAAAGGCACACAAGGGGACGAAGTATATTCTGCGCCGCTACCATCTCATCTGAGAAATTATGGATCGAGGTGACGTCGATCTTCAAAAGATCGACGGGAAGGAGAACCTGACTGACCCATTCACTAAAGCCATTGCGGTGAAGGAGTTTGACAACTACAAGTCGAAAATGGGTATTAGATACTGCACCGATTGGCTTTAGGTCAAGTGGGAGATTGTTGGGAATAGTGTTCCAAAGCCAATCATCAGCCTGTTGACGGTTGTGCTCATTTTTGTATATGTACATGAATTATGAATTAATAAAAATTATTTTGATATTTTTCATCATAAAATATTTCATCTTCTAATGAACTCCTATGTTGTGGTGAAGTCCTTAGGACTATTTAGACTCGACAAAGGAGGATTTGTCATTTAGTCCTTAAATCTGTTCGCGATCAAATGATACGTTGTTACCAAGGACGACAACGTTTATCAAGCATAGGTCATTGTGTGCCATATAGGTTGGTTGTCCTCTTAACCAATGAGTGTGGAGACACTGGTATGGCATACAGGTGAGATGTAAGGGTACATCTGCACTGAACGTGACCGACTCCGGAGCTATTTCTACTGTCAAGATTTGCTCCGATGGAATATGGGTATAAATATCCCTCCGACCTGAGACCACCACGGTGACTTGCAAGCAACTCACTGCACTTAGGCACTGGACTATCTGAATTTTTAATTCAATGATGGAAGGCTGCCGGGTGTAGTCGAGTACTTGACTTATTAGTGCGTGTGTCAAGATGGGATTGACCACTCCAGTTTAGGAGCTGTGTACAGTCATGTTTCAATTTAGTAAAATCTTGACCAGGGTAGTCCTTGTGAGGAGTCATAGGACTGTTTGAGTTGAGCATGATTCGGATGATCTGATCAGGGTTGACAGTTTAACCTTGAGTCATCCTAAACACAGGAGTTAAAAGGATGAATTATACAGTAACCATATTCATGTAGGTTCTGAGTGTTGCAATTGCGACTCTTCGACCTATCCGAACGTCGGGTACCATTGCTAGATGGTCACTTCGATTAGTACAAAAATTGGTTCCTGTGCTACCGGCTTAGGTTCGAACCTGCAGGGTCACACACATTAGAGGTTCCTATCTGATCTGATGGCTGATATAGAATCCTACATGTTTGAGACTTAGTGATCAAGAATCAAGATTCTTTGATCATGAGTTTCACACATTATGGGTACCGGGGTCAAGAGTCCCACTGGTTGGGACTTTTCGATCAGGGTTACATATCGGTGAATTCTGATACCTGATTGCCCATTGGATTTGGACTCAGTATTTATGAGAGGTTTAATTAATGATTTGATCACTAATTAACTCAATTTGATTGAGTAATTATTTTTGGATCAAGTCTAATTGAATTTGATTCAGTTGGGTTTGATCTGATTAGGTTAAGAGTTGACCTAATCGTCGCGATGGTTTGGTCCCTGATTTGATCGGGGGTTGGGCTTAATCAATTCTTGATTTGATTAGGATTTTATTGAGCCTAATTAAGCCTAATTTAGTTGGGTTTAAATTAGTCTAATTGGACCTAACTTATTTGGTTCAATTAGGTTGGTTTAAATAATTAAACTATCTTGACCCAATCTCCATGCACCACCTCACTTCCATTGCACCCATTTGAATTCATGAGAAGGAATTTCTCATGAATTTTTTTCTCATGCCAAGCCCTCTCCACGCCCCACTTTAATGTGCCATATGAATGGATAAGGATGATTGGTTGGCCATTCAAATTCAAAATAAAGTTTGAATTTGAATGGGCAATCAATCTTTGCACCTTATCTCTTTTTTTACGTTCCATTTATTACATGAGAAAAGGTTTCTCATGAAATCACTCCATGCACAATTTAAGCCACGCCTCATACCTTTAGTGGATAAGGGATGAGTTGGTGTCCATTTGAATTCAAAATTTGATTTGAATTCAAATGTGCAATTACTCATGTTTATCCTTTCTTTTGGATAAGACGTTGACATTGTTATAAAAGGAGGAGAAGAGTGGGGCATGCAAGAAGAAGATTTTTGGGGAAAAATTTTGGGGCGTGAGAAATCTTGTGCGTGAGAAGGAAGTCCATATCCTTCCAAGAGAAAAAAGAAAGGAAGGAAAGAAAAGTGGGTGTAAGGTTTTTGGTGAGTTTCCTAGAGTTTTAGCCTGGGGTTCGAGAAGTGAGAAAGTGAGCTACGAGTGTTGTGAGCTCACAAAATCTCAGAGAGATCTTCAACATTTTCTCAAGCATGTCTATTGATGATCCAGAGCGTCCAAAGAATCGACAAACATCGATCGAAGGAGTTCGATCAGCATCGACCGTCAAAAGGGCTCTACAATGAGCTAGCACTCGTGAGGAGTCGATCAGACCGAGAGCTTTGTATGGATGATCTGCAGAGGTCATACATACTGTGTGGCTGCATCGCGACGATCAGACTCTCCCGACGGTGATCTGATTGCGGTAATCTACTACCCGTACAAAGGTATTGTGTTCTGAATACATTACAATAAAGTGTTTATTGATCAAATTTAAATTTTAAATTTAAATACATGTATGCTATATATCATATTTAGATCCTAGTGTAAGATAAATTGATGTTAATTAATTAGATTAATTAATATTTTTCTATTATAATATTATGATTTCAAAAAAGTTTTAAAATTAACATTTTACCCCAGCACTGAATTTTTCCATAATTACTAGATATCAATCTTGACTTATAAACTCATCAAAATTAAAAGAATTTAATTCAAGAATCAATTAGGAAGAGTCCTAGTTGATTAAAACTCTTGAGCTGATCTAATCCAATCGAATTAGGGTTACATTGAGAGTCTTGATCCATTGCTGGCTAGATTTGGAACCCAATGGATCACACACAATAAAAATTTGATCTTGATCTAATCTATTTGAATTTATTATAAATTAAATAGGTTAATTAAATTGCTAGAATATGAATTAACCCAAGTTCCCAATTAGGTTTAGTGCAAATATGTTTGTGCTAACCCTTTGCTTGTTGCCTTGACCTAATGAGATTGAGTTTGAACCATCTATTTATTAGTTGATTAATCTAGTTTATATGGAAGAGTTCCATGTGAATAAACCTCCTCCACATCAAAACCACACACAAGAATTAAATTGGCATCATATTTATTTTGGGAGTTAAGGTAGGAGAGTCCTTCTTTCTTACTTATCCTAATTTTCTTACATGTTTCCGCACATCCCATTATTGTGTGCACCATCAGATGGAGCCTTGGGATGTGGGATGTGGAATGTGGGATGTGGAAGAGAAGGTAAAGTCCTTCTCTGAGAAGGAACTCCATGCCAAAATAAATTTGGGATGTCCCTTGTTTTTGGGCGATGAAAATGGAGAGTCCATTTCACATTGGACTCATAATTCCTTCCATTATTTTTGTACATTTCTTAAATCCTCATGACATGAGATGTCTCTTGAGATTATGGGGCATAGAAGAGAAGGAAGAGTCCTTCTCTAGCAAGGAGTTTGAATGCCAAAATATATTGGATTCTCCCTCATATGTATCGAGTTTGTGAAAGAGTCTTAATTGTTAAGGACTCTTGGAATCTCATGCTAAATCCTTTCCCACACGCCAAGTGTTGGCGTATTAATTTTTTCCTAATAGAGGAAGAGTCCTTCTACTAGTGAATCACCTTTTATTCCATGCCAACCTATTGGTTTCCATGCTAAAAATAATTGGAGGTGTGTAAGAATGAAGGGATGCCAGGAGTTGGCATCCCATGGTGTCACCCATCCTTTTCTATATAAAGGGGGTGCTATACCAGGTTTCTGTGTGCCATTTTAGGCTAAGATTGGTGTGAGAATGATGAGGAAAATGATGAAAAAAATCTAGGAAAAGACAAAGACAAGAGGGAGAGAAAAAAGAGAAAGGAAAGAGTGAAAATGGAAAGGATGAGATGCTTGTCCAAAAATCAGATTGTTCATGTGTTGAACATAAAATCTGATTTGTGTGTGGTGTGATCTTTTGGAAAAATATTTTTAAAGAGATCCTAGTAGAGGTCATGAAAGTATATAAGCTGTAGTGCAACTAGTTCTTACGAAGGACAATCGGCAGCGCACTTGCGAAGAAGGCTGCAGCACCATGTCGAGTTGGAAAACGTCCTGATCAATCCTATGTGGATCACTATTGGAGGGCTTCTGCTTTGGAGTCTTATAGAGATTTTAAAATTATCAGATTATGATCTTCATGATGGTATATGACTTCTGATCTTCTCTTGTTATGTATAATTTTGATATTTAATTGTAATCATCAAGGGGTTCCTAGGATTTTTGTGTTCTGATAGACTAGTTTAAATGTTAAACTTTATTTTCAATTATTGAATGCATGTTAAAATTTTTGAAATTCATAATCCCCTGCATTATCAAAACCCAACATAAGATTCATAAGACTTCAATTGTTGGGTGTCTAAGGTTATGGATTAAATAAATTAAGGGTGTAAGTCCCTAATTAATTTTCTTGATAGTTATTCTTAGGTGCCACCTTGATTTGATCAAGTTGGATGTGTCCATTGATTAGAGGGTTTTTAGTTCTCTTATGGGGCATCTCTTGAGTGTATTTTGGAGTGTCTAATTATAGGTGTAAGGGCTCCAATTATTGACACCTAAAGGATCTCCTAAAGTAAGTTGGATAACTTAAGTTAATAGGAAATTCAATGCAAGTAGGACTTGTATTATGTGATTGAATAGGATTCAATCCTTGTGCCTATTTAAAGGATTCTCTCTTAAGATCTCTAAAGCATCTAAACAAGCAACCTCACACACCAAAAGAGAAGTCCCATGAGCTCTCTTCCCTTGGGCGTCCCATACCCCCTTTCTCTTAGGAGGTGCATCCCAAGGAGTCCTACACCCAAAGGCTATTGGGTGCCACTTTCTTACTGGTTTTTAGCATCTGGTAGTAGCACATAATAAGGAGAGAAACTCTAGAAAAGACAAGAAGAAGAAGATCAAGGAAAGAGATCAAGCATTGATCGCGATCCAAGCTTCGTTCAGATTCAGCAGGCTGAATTTTGAAGAACAAAAATTCAAATTAAAGAGAACTATTCCAGGCTGATCCCGAGTAGATACTTGTAGAGACCAAATATTTATGCAGCTAAGAGAGAATCTTTTCTCTTTCAGATCTAGATTTGAAGAAAAAGATTGCGAAACAGGTATGTGATTTGATCACAATTTGAATTTCAGCATATATCAATTTCAGCATTGAGATAGATCCATATGATTTTAAGTTTTATGTATACATAATTCAGATTAAAAATATTTTAATCTTATTCTCTACTGTAGTGTTTAGAAAATAAAGTTTTGAAATACATATGCATGCACCAAATCTCGAATTCCAATATTGATGTATTTGTACTTATGAACATAAGTACCAGAAGAGGGCTTACTACATTAAAATCTCTAACGATCTATTTTGGCATGGATGCGTCTTACTTATGAAGTATAAGTTCGAATCGATTGAAATATTTAAATGATTTCATAATGAGGTAGAAAAATAAACTGCAAAGAGTATTAAAACTAATTGATTTGACTGATGAAGTGAATACTTTTACAGTAAATTTTTGACATGTCTTGAAAAGAATTGAATTTTCTCTCAATGGATCTCTCCTGTGATACCACTATTTAAAAAGATGTTTAAAAGGAGGAATTGAACTTTGTTAGACATGGTTCGATCTACTGTGGGTTTGCTAGTTGTCTGAGGTTATGTTTAGAGACTACTTGATATGTGCTCGAGAATATTTTGAGCAAATCGATCACCAAAACTCCATATGAGATATGTACTTAGATAATTCGATACTCTCTTACCTTAAGATTTGGAGTGTCGAACTTAAATAAAATATTCACAAACTGATTAGCTTGGATCTTGATCTAATAAATATTATTTTAGAGATATTTCTTCTACCTTCCTGATGGACATGAGATGTTCATGGATCTTAAGGCATTTTTTTTGAAAAGAAAGTTCTTTGGTGAAGGAACTGATGCCGTTAAGAGCAAGCTTGGTGAAGCTTGATAGGTAGAAGAATCGACTTTGACACAAACCAACAGAATTGAAGTTGATTAGATCAATTTCGAAGCCCGATGTAAAGGCATCCTTGAGTAGATACAGTAGAGTACCATGTCAGTCGAATAGATACTTCAATTTTTAGGTTCGAGATGAGGATTTGATCTCCCATATGGATGCTGTATAGGGATCTAACTTTGAGAAGTGGCTTAGAGTTATTAAATCTAAAATAAAGTCCATGAAGATCGATGATGTATGGATATTCGTTGATTCACCTAAAGGAATAAGATCCTTAGGGTGTAAGTGAATTTTAGATGGATAAGAGGCACAGACAAAAAAGTGGAGACCTATTAATTATGTTCAATTATCAAAAGATTTCATCAAAGTTATAGTGTTGACTATGATGAGATGTTTTTCCTTATGACAATCCTTAAGTCCATTTAGATTGAATTAAACTTCTCGGAGTTGGAACATACATTTTGAACGTATGGCTTCATTGAGAATGAAGTAGAATCCTATATATACAAATGAGCTAATAGTTTTGTAAAAGTATTCTTTATGTTATTTGGATGAAATTCTCTTAATCAAAAATGGCATCCCTACATTACAGGGAATAAAAGCTTGGTTGTCATCTCTATTCTCCATAAAGGTTTAGAAGGTTATGAGAACCATCCTTAAGTATTTATGAAATACTAAAGACCAATGGCTCATTTATAGAGAATCTGATTTAAAATCTATAGAATATTGATTCCAGCATCTAGTCAGACCGAAATGACAAAGTTATGTCAGATTATATTTTTATCCTAAAAAGAGGAACGACATGCTGGAAAGGTTTCATGCAGTATTTAGTAGCCAATTTTATTTGTGATACGGAGTTTTTTGTGGCATTTGATGCTAGTAAAGAAGTTGTTTGGCTATAAAAGTTTTTTTGCGAGCTCGAAGAGGCACCCTTCATTGATGGTCCGGTCCTTTTGTATTGACAACAGTATTGGAGTCATAGCTCAAACTGAAGAACTGATATTCCATCAGAGAACCAAACATTTTTTACAATGCAATCACCTTATTAAGATTGAAATAAAGTCGACCTTAGGAAGATCGATCGAAAAAAGAACTTGACTGATCCATTGACTAGAGTAATCGGATCTAAAGAGTTCGATGATCACAAATGGAATATGGGTATTCGATACCATTCTGATTAGCTTTAGTTCAAGTGGAAGTTGTTGAAAATTGTGTCCTAAAACCAATCATCTAGGTTGTAGATGATTGTGCTCTATACATATATATGAATTATAAAATGATAAATATTATCTGATAAAATTCATCATAAAGAATACATCTTTCTAAATAGAACCCATATGTTATGACAAAATCCTTAGAGCTACTTTCAAAATGATAAAGGATGATTTATCGTGTGGTTCTTAAATTCTACTCAAAACCAAATGATACAATTGTTACAAGGATGATAATTATATCAAATGTAGGTCGTTGTGTGCCATATTACTTGGTTGTCCTCTTAACCAAGGCATGTGGTGACATGGATATGACATATAGATGATTTGTAGGAGTATATTCACTGAGCGTGACCACTTTCAGAGTACTCTACTGTCAAAGGTTGCTCTGATAGGATATGGGTATATGTGTCTCTTTGACCTGAGGCTGTCTCGGTGACTTGTAAGTAACTCACTATGCTTTGGTGCTAGACTATCTAAATTTCTAATTCGATAACTGAAGATTTTTGGGTACAGTCAAGTATTTGTGAAGTCTAAGTACGAGTCAAGATGGGATTGATCGCTTCAAGTAAAAATAAAGATAATGCATCACTGTGTTTCAATTTAGCAAAACTTTGGTCTAAGTAGTCCTAATGAGGAGTCACAGAATTTTTGAGGTTGAGACACAATATGGATCACTCATTCTGGGTTGACAGTTTAATCTAAAGTCGTCCTTGAGCATCGAGTGTCAAAGAGATGAATTATACGATAACTATATCTACATGGGCTCTAGAGTATTGCTGGGCATACATTCGGCCTATCTGAATATTGAGAACCATTGCTAAATGGTAACATCGATTAGTACAAAAATTATTCTTGAGCTACCGGCTAAGGTTTGAACCTATGGGGTCACACACGTAGACGTTCCTGAAGGAAAAACTGCCTTTTTTCTTATAGGATCTTCCAGATCTAATGAGATCTGGGACAGAATATTTTTTAAAAAAAATTATTCTACTTTATTTTAGATCTAAGGTCTATTAGATCTGATTCTTATTATCTAATATTTAATCTAAAATTAAATCTAAAATCATTAGGAATAGAAAAATACCTCTAGGGTAACTAGATTACCCTGTAGATGATCGCAGCAATACCCGAGGTTCTAAAATAGCCATGCAGTCGCCTAGCCTCTACCGGTATCCACTCGAATAAAATTTGGATCATCTTCTCCTCATAAATCTTTTCTCCAAAAATTAAATCTGGATCTGATCTGGAAGATCTTCAAATGATCTTCTGAAGCTGGAGCAGCAGCTTCTCGATAAATCCCTGCAGCCTTCTAATCAGGAAGCCACCACGTCTTGGACAAGCACCAAATGGATGCCCAACCTCTTGGATGTGAAGAGGGGAGGGAGAGGAGAAGAGGGAGAATGGAGAAGTGGAATGGTTTCATATTTTTGCTGGGTATTGAGTAGATTCTCTTAACCCTAGACGCAGATAGGGTTTAAATAGACCCTGCTGCACCATGCAGTGCCACATCATTGGACCAATAAAAAAATTCTAATTAATTCTAAAAAAATTTTGATTGATGGAGTGATGTCATCTGATCATATCAGATAAAAATCTCACCAAACTCTCCTACTGTTGGTACCAACACTGGATAAATATAGTAAGATTGGTGCCCAACAGTTTGAGTCGATCAAGGCATAGAGTCCTCATCTCATGGGACTCTATCCTTATCCACTTGGGGTGCATGCCCAATCTGATCTTGGCACCTACTTTGAGGCCTAATTTAGCAGGTGGACACTCCACAAAAACTCTCCGATGACCTCTTGCCAAGTGGCCTTCAGTTCAAGATCCATAAGTCAACGTTTGATCGATGTCCTAAAATGGAAATGGCAGGTGACAGGAATTGGCAGGTGTTGTTTTAAATTCATCTCATGAATTAAGATAAAAATTTTTTAAGCTGGACTGGCTCTAGTCAGACTGAGAGAAATCTTCTCAAGATTCTCTGGGTGAGTCAAATCACATTTGGCTCAGTCGAGATGAAAAAGATTGCACGAGGAGAAAGTTAGGCTCAATCGTGTGCTAGCATGATTTCCTTGAACCTAATTGGATCTAATCCAAATCAATTGAACTGGGCTAGCTCAATTGATGACATTCAGACCCTAACTCTTATTTGTTTGATCCAGTTAGGTTCATTTCCATATGGTAATGAGACATGTCGTGGTCTCATCATCGACATCATCGAAACTCCTTTCGATGGACCAAAACTCTTCTGATTCAGACAATTTAGAATGATCGATCATCAATATCATTCTAATTGCTCCCAAAATCCACCAGTGACACCTAGCAGTATATGGTGGCAACCCATCAAAAAAAAAGATGAACCTCTCGGTGCAGCTACCTGTGTGATTGAGTTCCTCTATCATGAGTCTCGACTGAATTAGGGTTAAGGTGAACTCATCAAACCCAATATCAGTCATATGAATCAATCGATTGATCTGAGTCCGATGTGAAACCCCAATGGAAAACTCTTTTCCATTATTTCACTCTGCCATGGCCATGGGCTTAAGGACTTGATCTTTAGATCATCATAGGACTACTCCTCTCATCTACCGAGGTTGATAGATTCCTTCTTGGTGCGATCTAGTTCCTACAATGAATATGCTACAACCAACATACACCTCAGGGTTTTGAATGGCTAGGAGATCGAGTTATGGTGTAGTCAAACTATAACACACTCAAGGTGAACTATCGATGTTACCTCAGGTCGAAGAACTAGATACACAGCTGCAGCATCGAGCTAGTCATCGACGAGAAGGTAGACTTCCTTATGACTGCTCGAGGTGGTCACACTCAGTACTTTCATTCTCAACGAATATCTGTACTCTCGCTTGGTGTCTCCACACCATAGACTCAAGACACATCTACCCTAAGGAAGCGATCGTACACCAACCTTCCAGATCGATCACCATCCTCGTGATGATCCTATGGTCAGGAGCTGTTTATGAGTTAGTTATGTAAATTCATGCCTTAAATTTTCAACTCTTGAAAATATGAATTAATATTCCTACTAACTCAAAAGACGTATCACAGACATAATGTACACAATGTGATAGTAGAATAACCTTTTTATTTATTTATAGTCAAAATTATAAATTTATCCTTATATTTGTACAGGAATGTGTCAGTCAATCTGGCATCTAAGGCACATCTAACAAACTCCTAGTTGACCTAATGCCAATTGGCTACATATCTAAGTCCCATCTTCTCAAGGTGGGCTTTGATTTTCTGCTGGCCTAATAGTTTTGTCAGTGGGTCTGCCACATTGTCTGTAGAGTCGACTCTCTTAACCTCGACATAATCTTTTTTGAGATAATCACAGATCAGATGGAATCGTCGCTCGATATGCTTGGACTTCTGGTGAGACCTTGGCTCCTTAGCTAGGGCTATGGCGCCATTATTGTCGTAGTAAAGAGGGATGGCATCTGATGACATCACTCCAAGCTCTGCGGCAAACTTTTTGTACCAGAATACCTCCTTCACAGCTTCCGATGCAGCAATATACTCTGCCTCCATAGTGAAATCAGCAATCACCATCTGCTTGAAACTCTTCCAGCTAACTGCACCACCATTGCAAATGAACAGACTCCCAGATGTCGACTTTCGATCATCTATATCAGACATAAAGTCTGAGTCTGTAAATCTCTGAACCTAGAGTTCTCCATTCCCAAAGACTAGAAACATATCCTTAGTCCTTCTCAAGTACTTAAGGATATATTTCACAGAAGTCCAGTGCTCTTCACCTGGATTCGACTGATATCTGCTTGTGACACTCACAGCATGGGCTATATCAGGTCGTGTACATAGCATGGCATATATGAGGCTTCCTATTGCCGAAGCATAAGGGATCTTGCTCATGCATTCAATCTCCTTAGGTGTGCTAGGGCACATCTTCTTGGAGAGATGAATGCCATGTCTAAAAGGTACTAAACCTCTTTTGGAGTTTCTCATGCTAAACCTTTTTAGTACCTCCTCTATATACATCTTCTGTGAAAGTCCCAGCATCCTATTTGCTCTATCTCTATAGACCTTACTACCCAGTATAAAGGATGCATCTCCTAGATCTTTCATAGAGAACTCTTTAGACAACCATATTTTGACTGAGGTCAACATGAAAATATCATTTCCAATTAGGAGGATGTCATCAATGTACAGTACGAGAAAGACAACTGCACTCCCACTGACCTTCTTGAATATACATGGTTCCTCCTCATTCTTGATGAAACCAAACAGTTTGATCATATCATTGAAATGAGTATTCCAGCTTCGAGATGCTTGCTTAAGTCCATAAATGGACTTTTGCAGCTTGCAGACCTTGTGATCATCATCACCGGATGTGAAATCAAGCAGCTGTTCTATATAGATATCTTCTTCAAGATATCCATTTAAGAATGCCGTTTTCACATCCATCTGTCATATTTCATAATCGAAATAGACTGCAATAGCAAGCAATGTGCGGATAGATTTTAGCATGGCTACGGGCGAGAAGGTATCCTGATAGTCAATGCCTTCACGCTGACTATAATCTTTCGCTACGAGCCTAGCCTTGAATGTCTCCACATTTCCATCTGCACCTATCTTTCTCTTGAAGATCCATTTACACCTAATAGGTACAATACGTTCAAGTGGATCTACCAAGGTCCAGACTTGGTTTGAGTGCATCGAGTCAATTTCTGATCTCATTGCCTCTAACCATTCTCGGAGTCAATATCTGATATCGCCTCGTCATAGGTTTTGGGGTCATCACCATAAGTCCCATTTTTTGTGAGGAATATTTTCTCTACATCCTCTTGTATGGTACCTAAGTACCTTTTAGGAGGACAGAAAATCCTAGTTGATCTACGAGGTGGAAGAGATTGTGTTAGGACTAGTTCTAATTGATTTGGTTCCTCAGGTTCTTTAGCTCATTGCTCTTGGAAGGCATTCTCCTTGAGCTTAATTATTCTTCCGACACCACCATCTTGAATAAACTATTTTTCAAGAAAAATAGTATGTCAATTCACAATCACATTGTGATCTTCTAAAATATAGAAATAGTATCCTAATGACTCTTTAGAATATCCTATAAATCGAGCTCTAAAAGATCTGAACTCTAACTTGTCTGCCTGCTGTCTCTTGACATGAGTCGGACAACTTCAAATTGAGATGACTCAGACTTGGCTTCTTACCATGCCATATCTCATACGGTGTGGTAGAAACGATTTTAGAGGGAACCCTATTCAATACATATATTACTGTCATGAGACAATGTCCCCAAAAAAACTCAGGGAGGTCTGTGAAGCTCATCATGGAACGGACCATATCTAATAGGATCCAGTTCCTCCATTCTAAAACCCCGTTGAGTTGTGGCATTTCAGGTGGAGTCCATTAAGAGACTATGCCATTATCCTTAAGATAGTCTAGGAACTCCTGACTAAGGTATTCACTTCCTCGATCTGATTGAAGAACCTTAATGAATTTTTCTATTTGTTTTTCTACCTCATGTCTGAATTCTTTAAACTTTTCAAAGGCTTCAGACTTGTGTTTCATTAGAAACACATATCCGTACCTAGACATATCATTAGTGAAGGTAATGAAGTAGACATAGTTGCCTCAAACCGGCACATCAAATAGGCCACACACATCTGTATGTACTATGATAAGTAGGTCTGTGGCCCTTTCCCCATGTCCTGTAAAAGGGAGCTTGATCATTTTGCCTTGAAGGCATGATTCACAAACTGGATATGACTCCAAAATCAACGGACTCAATAGCCTAGATTTTTTCAATTTGTTAACCTTGTCTTCCGCTATATGACTTAGCCTTAGGTGGCACAGATACCTATCATTTAGACTATCTCTAGGCCTTTTAATTCTCATGAAATTCATATTTTGCTCGATATGAAATATAGATACATTAATATGTAGCTGATAGAGACCATTAATAAAAAAACCATTTGCAACTTTATTATTTTCATAAAATATATTACAATGGTCCTTATGAAAGCTAATCACATAGCCTTCTTGTGCTAAACATGAAACAGAAATCAAATTTCTACTTGCTGCAGGCACATAATAACAGTCTCTAAGAACTAAATCTAATCCTAATGGTAATCGCAGAGGGTAGGTTTTCACGACCATAGCAGCAACTCTTGCTCCGTTCCCAATGAGTAGGATCATATCCCCATCCCTCAGCATCCTACTCTCCTCAAGACCTTGCATAGAAATGTACAAATGAGCACTAGAACCAGAGTCAAGTATCCAACTGAATGCAAAGAAAATCATAAGATTAGATTCTATAACGAGCATACCTCCAGAAGGACCATCCTTCTTGTTCTTTAGGGTGGCTAGATACTGAGGACAGTTCCATTTTCAATGACCGTCTGAATTGCAGTGGAAACATTTTCTCTTTTCAGCAGCCTTCGTCTTCGGTGCCGTCTTCTTCCTTTTTCTATCCACCTTCTGCTTCTTCACAGACTTTTTCTTCTTTCCAAAAGACTTTCTTTTGGAAGAAGTCCACTCCACAGTAAGGACTGAGCCTTTTGAACTCTTCAAAGGACTGAAAATCCTTGTCTAAGATAATATCGAGCTTCTCAAACTCCTCAAGGTCCTTGATCATTGTCAAACAATGATCTTGGACTGACTGCCCATTATGCATTTTAGCCTTAAAAAGTCTTTGGTAGACTTGATACTTGGTTGTACGACTTTGTTCACCAAACAACACTTGTAGGTGAGCCAATATTTGATGGGTAGTCATAATATTCTCATGCTGGTGCTGCAAGTCATCAGACATTGCATCCAACATGTAGTACCTGACTTTGTTATCTTCATCCGTCCACTTTTCCAGAGACGCTCTCTGTTCAACAGTCGGACGTGCTGGCATGGCAGGTGGGTTCTGGTCCAAGACATGAGTCAGTTTCTTAAAACTCAGAATAATTCTGTAGTTCCTCAATCAGTCTTTGAAATTTGGTCCAGTCAATCTATGGGTGTCTAGTATTTTAGTAAGGAGGTTGGACGCAGGCATGTTTCCTATAGAGAGTCAAGAGTTTCTACTTAGATTTTGTAATCAGACTTAACCAATTTGTTTAGAGATTTTATTTTTAAACAAATTAGGCTCCCACTATTTTTTTAGATCCCTACATTCCCTAGGTAGAGATGTGAAAATCTCTGTGATTAGTGATTTCTAGTGGGTGGTGCGGTCTCATCGACTGGCTCACCATCTCACCTAACAGTTATTGATGATGGGTCAACCGATGAGTGAACAACTCTTGTCCAATGATTCTCTAATCATGATGCACCCAAAACTTGGTCTCTAATTCACGAAGCTCACCATGCTCAAAATATTGCTCCAATCCTTAGTTAAGTCAGACCCACCATTTGCACGAATTAGATTCCTGATTGGGTCCCTCACCGTATCCAGAATATTGAGCACAACCC
The DNA here is from genome assembly GCF_000442705.2 of Elaeis guineensis. NCBI lineage: Eukaryota > Viridiplantae > Streptophyta > Magnoliopsida > Arecales > Arecaceae > Elaeis > Elaeis guineensis. The sequence goes on from NC_025997.2 coordinate 91,997,703, forward strand.
ATCCTCTAATCCGTAGCATCCAATGCTTAATGGACATGGTTGCATCTTTTCGGTGCAATTGAGCCACTATAACCAGCCGAGAATAATCAACCCCGAAAAGAGCCCGCACATCCACAATGGTGGAAGACCTTAGACTTAATATTTTCTTAGGAAGATTTAATTTAGGTCTCATTAAATTTGACTTGACTTAGTCATAACAATTATGACTAACCTACTAACATGGGCTAGCTCGAATTGTTAGCCACCTCAAATCAGAACTGGATCGATACATATGGCCATGTTGCTCCTAGATTGATTTTGATGATTACAAAGCAGATTGAAGGGATACAATATTTTAAAATGAAAAAGTCCTTATGCTCTTCAAGGGCAAAATCATAATTTCACTAAAATTTTGATTTGATAGTACCATTTGGTAGAACAAATGATTTGAAATCTATTAGTGAAAATTTCATTGTGTTTGGACTTATATTTTTGAAGTTATGAAGGTTTGAAGTGCATGAGTCGACTCATAAGTCAACTCATGGCACTATGAGCTGAATGGCACGCAAAAAAATTCCCATGGCACGCTGGATTTTTGGCTTGGCACGACCTGTGAGTCGACTCATGAGTCGACCCACAAGGCATGAGTCGACTCATGAGTCAACCTCTGCTGATTTGGGCCAAAAAAATCCAGAAATCCAAGTTTCTGGTCTTTGCAACAGAAGTCGACTCATGAGTCGATTCCTGATGCATGAGTCGACTCATGAGTCGACCCCTGCGACGGGAAATGTCAGCAACGGCTATTTTTTTGCCCATTTTAATTGCCATTTATGCTTCCTAAAAATCCTCTAACGGCTCTTTATCTGCCTAAATTATTTTCTCTTGCTTCTAATGCTACAAAATGCTTTAAATGATGAAAGAAATTGCAGATTAAATAGCGGATCAAATGTGAAATCAAATGCGAAGAGAAAAAGAAGAAAAAGAGAAGAACAGAAGAGAGGATCCGAAATTTGCAAGAAAAAGCCTGAGATCAACGAAATATCCATAGAGAAAAAGAGAGAGGATCCACAATATACCAGAGAGATTGTGAAAGAGAAAAGGAAGATCTTTCAAGGAGAGAATTCTTCACGCCTATCGTTTCAACCTTGATCTAGAGATCGTTCAAAGCTTTCAAGAGATCTTCAATCAACAATCAACCTCTTCTCAAGCGTTCAACCGTTCATTCATCTTGAGAAAATCTGAAAAAGAGGTTCTTCATTTGAGTAAAGCTTTTATTATTATATTTGCTCATTTAAAGAGCTGTTATTGTATTCATCTGAATATTCTTACTCTTTATGAGTTTTTGCTCTTATTTTTGGAGGATTTCCAAAACAAGGAAAGGTTGATCCGAACCTGAAATCGGAGTATTTTGGATTTGCTTGTACCCGAGAAACAAGTGTTCTAGCTTGGGATAGCTAGGGTCGGAGTTTCCGACATCTTGTATTCTAGCTTGGGATAGCTAGTGTCGGAGTTTCCGACGTTTTGTATTCGGGTTGAATACAAAGGATAGTGGATTAAAATTCTCAAGTGGGATCTTGGGGAGTGGATGTAGGTGCAAGGTTAGCACCGAACCACTATAAATCCTTGTGTTTGTGGTGTGCTTTATCGCTTTATCTTATTTCTTTATTATATCCTTGCAATACTACTTTAGGTAATTAATATTGATTTAAAGCCATTGTTTTGTTCTTCATAAGTTATTTGTTGGGCTTAAAATTTTTAGAAACCCAATTCACCCCCCCTCTTGGGTTGCATAGCTGGGCAACAAGTGGTATCAGAGCCAGTGCTCTAGCCCTTCTTTGATCTAACAATCAAAGAGCCAAAGATCTATGGCAACCCATGTTGGAACTTCTCTAGCCGAGGGGCAATCAACAAACCGACCTCCACTTTTCAATGGGTCTAATTACACCTATTGGAAAGCTCGGATAAAGATTTTCATACAAGCACTCGACTATGATATGTGGAGTATCATAGTGAATGGTCCTCACACACCCACCAAGATTATAGATGGTGAGGAGTCAACCAAACCCGAGAAAGAATGGGATGAGGTTGACAAGAAATTGGCACAATTAAATGCCAAAGCTATGAATGTTCTTTATTGTGCACTAGATGCTAGTGAATTTAATCGCATTTCTACTTGTGCATCTGCTAAAGAAATATGAAATAGGTTAGAAGTCACCCATGAGGGAACAAATCAAGTAAAAGAGTCTAAAATAAACATGCTTGTACATAAATATGAATTGTTCAAAATAGAGCATGATGAGTCCATAACTGCTATGTTTACTCATTTTACTGATATAATCAATGGTTTAAAGAGTCTTGGCAAATCTTATACTAACAGTGAACTTATAAGGAAGATTCTCAGGTCACTGCCAAGAACTTGGGAAGCCAAGGTGACTGCCATCCAAGAAGCAAAGGACTTGAACACTCTACCTCTAGAAGAGCTTCTTGGATCCTTGATGACTCATGAACTTAGCATGATGCAACATCAAGAGGATGAAATCAAAAAGAAAAGAACCATTGCCCTCAAATCCACAACTTCACCTGATTATGAAACAGATGACTCTGAAGATGAAGATCAGGATGAGGAGATGGCTCTCATCATCCGAAAATTCAAGAAGTTTCTAAGAAAAAAGAAACAGGGGATGAGAAAGAAATTTACAAAAGGAGATCAAAGCATAGAAAAGGAGAAAGATCAAACCCCTATATGCTACGAGTGCAAGAAGCCAGGACATTTCAGATCCGAATGTCCTCAATTGAAGAAAGGTCCAAAGAAATTCAAAAAGAAGGCAATGATGGCGACCTGGAGTGCGAGTGATGACTCAAGCTCCGACGAGGAAACCTCAACCGAACAAGCCAATCTGTGCCTGATGGCACATGAAAATGAGGTAACTTCTGAATCCACTAGTGAATTTACTTTTGAAGAATTGCATGAAGCATTCTATGATTCAATTGATGAATTAAAGAAACTAGGGAAGAAAAACAAAGAGCTGAAATTGGAAAATCAGTCCTTAGTGAAACAAGCTGAAATTCTTTCAATTGAAAAATTCACATTGATTCAAGAAAATCAAAACTTTAAGGATGAAATTAACAGGCTGAAATCTATAGTAGATAAGTTCACCTTAAGTTCAAACAAGCTAAATATGATCCTTGATAATCAGAAAGCTATATATGATAAGGCTGGACTTGGTTATAAACCCCTGAAGAAACAAAAATTTTTGAAGGATATTTATGCAAATTATTCAAGCAAAAAGTCTACAAATATTACTTGTTTTAAATGTGGAAGAATAGGACATAAATCATACACATGTCTTATTAACAAATATGCAAACACAAAGAAAATATGGGTTCCAAAAGGAACCATTCTGACTAACCTGAAAGGACCCAAGAAAGCTTGGGTACCTAAGACAGAAACTTGATCTGTGCTTGCAGGTGTGTCTAGCATCCCAAGAAGGAAACAGGAAATGGTATCTTGACAGCGGATGCTCGAGACACATGACTGGTGATGAATCACAATTCATCACGCTTGATGCTAAGGATGGAGGGATGGTCACCTTTGGAGATAATGGCAAAGAAAAGATCATCGGGATAGGTAACATTGGTATCACTCCCTCCAAATACATTGAGAATGTTTTACTTGTTAAAGGTTTAAAGCATAACTTACTCAGCATTAGTCAATTCTGTGATAAAGGGTATAAAGTAAGTTTTGAATCAACTGTATGCATTGTGACGAGTCCTATTAACGATGGCATTAAATTTATAGGACATAGGCATGGCAATGTTTATATGGTAGACTTGAATGATTTAACTAAATTAGACATGCAATGCCTAGTTTCCTTAAATGCTAAAATAAATGAGACTAGTTGGCTGTGGCATCGTAGACTTGCACATATTAGCATGCATTCTCTTTCAAAATTAATCAAAAAGGATTTAGTTCTCGGTTTGCCAAAATTGAATTTTGAAAAGGATAGAATTTGTGATGCATGCCAATTAGGTAAACAAACTAGAGTATCATTTAAATCCAAAAATACTATTTCAACTTCTAGACCTTTAGAGCTCTTACATATGGATTTATTTGGATCAACTAGAACCACTAGTCTAGGAGGAAAACGATATGGATTTGTAATAATTGATGATTACTCTCGTTTTACTTGGGTTTTCTTTTTAGCTCATAAAAATGAAACTTTTCAAATTTTCACGAAATTTCATCGAAAAGTCACTAATGAAAAAAGGGTTTTCAATTCAAAATATTAAAAGTGATCATGAAACAGAATTTGAAAATCATGACTTTGAAAATTTTTGTGATGAAAATGGAATTGGCCACAACTTCTCTGCTCCTAGGACACCCCAACAGAATGGGGTAGTTGAAAGGAAAAATAGAACCCTAGAAGAAATGGCCCGTACCATGCTCTGTGAAAGCAACCTTCCAAAATATTTTTGGGCGGAAGCTATTAACACAGCATGTTACATTTTAAATCATGCTTTAATAAGACAATTTTTAAAGAAAACCCCCTATGAACTTTGGAAAGGAAGAAAACCAAATATTGCCTATTTTCATGTTTTTGGTTGCCGATGTTTTGTATTAAATAATGGCAAAGAAAAACTTGGTAAATTTGATGCAAAATCAGATGAAGCAATCCTTCTAGGTTACTCCTCCACTAGTAAAGCATTTAGAGTGTTCAACAAAAGAACCTTAGTAGTTGAGGAGTCCATACATGTTGTCTTTGATGAATCTAACGATCTTCCTTCAAGGAAGAATGAGGGTGTTGATGATGCAGATCCACTAATAGAAGGTATGAAGGAGATCACTCTGAAAGATTCAGCAACTCCAGAAGACAAGGATCAAGAAGACGAACAAAATGAGAAAGGTGAAGAAATTCAAGAACAACCTCAAGGTACAAATGACTTACCCAAGGAATGGAGGTATGTTCACATCCACCCTAAGGAGTTAATAATTGGTGATCCTATGCATGGGGTAAAAACACGTTCTTCACTTAGAGATGTACTTAATCATTGTGCATTTGTATCTCAACTTGAACCTAAAACTTTTGAAGAAGCTGAAAATGATCATAACTGGATTAATGCTATGCAAGAAGAACTTAATCAATTTGAAAGAAATAATGTTTGGACCTTAGTAAAAAGATCTAAAGATTATTCAATAATTGGTACAAAATGGGTCTTTAGAAACAAATTAGATGAGCATGGAAATGTAATTAGAAATAAAGCAAGACTGGTTGCTAAGGGATATAATCAAGAAGAAGGAATTGATTTTGATGAAACCTTTGCACCTGTTGCTAGATTAGAAGCCATTAGACTTCTACTTGCTTATGCTTGCTTTATGAAATTCAAACTATTTCAAATGGATGTTAAAAGTGTATTTTTAAATGGATATATTTCTGAAGAAGTATATGTAGAACAACCCCCTGGATTTGAAAATCATGCTTTTCCCAATCATGTCTTTAGATTAAATAAAGCTTTATATGGTCTAAAACAAGCACCTAGAGCATGGTATGAAAGGCAAAGCAAATTTCTACTAAATAATGGTTTCTCAAGAGGCAATGTGGATACAACTCTATTTATTAAAAGAAACCAAAATAATATGCTAATTATACAAATTTATGTTGATGACATAATTTTTGGGTCTACTAATGAATCCCTTTGTCAAGACTTTGCTAAGCTTATGCAGGGAGAGTTCGAGATGAGCATGATGGGAGAACTCACTTTCTTTCTCGAACTCTAAATCAAACAATCAAAAGAGAGAATCTCCATCACCCAAAGCAAGTACACCAAGGAACTACTCAAAAGATTTAGAATGGAGAACTGCAAACCAATTGGCACACCAATGAGTCCCTCAAGTAAGCTTGACAAGGATGATGAAGGTAAAAGCGTAGACTTAAAATACTACAGAGGTATGATTGGCTCATTATTATATCTAACTGCAAGTAGGCCTGATATTATGTTTAGTGTTTGCTTATGTGCAAGATATCAATCTAATCCTAAGGAATCTCATTTGAATGCTATTAAAAGAATCCTTAGATACTTAAATGGTACACAAACTATAGGGTTATGGTACTCTAAGGATTCACAAATTAATTTGTTAGGATATTCTGATGCTGATTTTGCTGGATGTAAATTAGATAGAAAAAGCACAAGTGGAACTTGCCAATTTCTTGGAGTTAACCTAATCTCATGGTTTAGCAAGAAACAAAATTCGGTGGCACTGTCTACGGCTGAGGCCGAATACATTGCAGCCGGAAGTTGTTGTGCTCAAATCTTGTGGATTAAGCAACAACTCGAAGATTTTAGAATCAAACTTAATGAAACTCCAATAAAATGTGATAATACAAGTGCCATAAATCTATCTAAAAATCCAATACAACACTCAAGATCTAAACATATTAAAATAAGACATCATTTTATAAGAGAACATGTTCAAAACAAAAATATAATTCTTGAATATGTTTGCACTGAAAATCAATTAGCTGATATCTTTACAAAGGCCCTTAGTGAGGATAGATTCTGTGAAATTAGGAGAAATCTAGGAATTCTAGATCCATTTGCCTAAACTTCTCTTAATTATTATCAAATATTCTTAGAGCTCAATTTCCAATAACTATCCTGATTCCAAAAGCTCAGTTTTATCACTCTAAAAACTTATCATTGAGCAAAATTCCTTCTCCCAAAATTTCAAATTTTTCTGGAATTTATTTGTATTTTTTCTAAATTTCTGAACTTCATGAGTCGACCCCCATGAGTCGACTCAATGGCAAACTTGTAAATCCCACCAACTTCCATCGAGTTCATTGTTTTTAAAACGGGAAACCTTGTTTATGAGACGACTCATCTTCTCGTCGTCTTCCTTCCGAAAGACGTCCTCTTAAACTCTTTTTGCTCCAAATCCAAGGATCAATTCTGAGGCAATTCTCCCTCCTTCTCTCCACCAAAAATCGCCTCCTTGAAAAGGATTTTTCTGTGCTTTCTCGCAGTGATAGGCACGGGTGGAACGTGCCCTAGAACTTCACCGTTCATTCAAAATCCACTTCTTTTCTCCACCAAAATTCTTCTTTACTCTTTTGTGATCCCTCCTCCACTGAATTCAAGTCTTCTTGTCTGCTATCTTATTGGATATGGCTCCAAAGATGAAACTTCCCCAAAGAAGGAAATCAATCCGAGAGCCTGAGGAAATTGTCCGAAAGAAAAGGCATGCTCAGTCTTCCACTGTTCCCAATCCAGTTTCAGTACCTGCTCAAGGTCCCTCTCAATCCTCCATAAGCCCCAGTGTAAATCCTCTTTCTGATAGAAAAGTAGAAACCGAAAAAAATATAGATTTTCGGTTCTTTGAGAAAGAAGGCTTCACTTTTGCTACCAAGATCAAAAATCAAGGATGGGAACTCTACTGCTCCCTTAAGGAAGTCACCTATGTTGATCTAGTTAGAGAGTTCTACCAGAACCTACTTTATGGAAACGGGTCAGTGACTTCAACAGTCAAGGGGATTGACATATGCTTGGATTCTAGGATATTGGGAGATATACTTCAGTTGCCTAGTGAAGGATACTCATATATGGAACTCCCAATTAAAGAAGAAGGGATCAGAATTATCTTAGGAAAAGATTTTTCAGGAAGTTTAAACAGATTGGAAGCAAAGCTACTGTCCATTGAGATGAGGGTCCTGCATCAGATTGTGACAAAACTCTTCTTTCCTAGGAGTGGTAGACATGACTTACTATCTGGCAAAGATGTATGTGTCATGTTTCATATCATCACTCAGACCCCCCTAAACCTCCCTGCACTTATGATAGAGGCCATGAGAGAAACTTTGAACAGATCCAAGGCACACTTGCCTTATGGTATGGCCCTTACTAGAGTTTTTAGGAGGTTTGGAGTTAGCTGTGAGGGGGAGACACCTACCAAGCTCTCACATGTGGACACTTTCAACCAACACAGCCTGCACCGAATGGGAATTACAAAGACTGTTGGTGGTTGGATCAAGGGCTCTGAAGAAAGAGCTGAGGAGAGAGCTGAGGAAAGAGCTGAAGACAGAACTGAAGGCAGAGTAGAAGAAGAAGGTCCATCTTCTCCTGTACATGATTTCAGGGCAGCTTCACCAGACACCCAGTTCATTCCTGATACTGAGGCTGGCCCTTCTGAGTTTACTAGGATGCCCACACCAGTGTATCAGCCAGAGAGCAGAGCACCTCCATCAGAGTTCAGACTGACTGATGATCAGATTGAGCATATTTCTCAGCGTGTGGCTTCTTTGTTGTCTAGCCAGTGGAGTAGTACTTCTTTTGCACCTGGAGCTACTTCTTCTGATCAGACCATTACTCCCCACATCTCCACTATATTTCAGATGATTTCAGATCAGTCCGTCAGGATACAGCAACTTGAGGATACTGTCTGGAGACTTACTGGCAGAGTTCTTGACTTGCAGTGGCAAGTTCTTGCATTGGCCCATCCCCAGCCACAGGAGTCTACTATTGAGGTCACAGACCTCACTGCAGAGGCTGGCAGGCTCAGAGGAGCATTAGAAGGTGGATATGAGCTACTAAGGAAAGAGATCAGAGGATCGAGTGAGCATGCTACCACCCAGTTCACTGCTCTACTTCAGTCTGTTTCCAGAGCACTGAACGTACTTGATTCTATCAGACTCATGGTATCAGCCCTAGTATCTCAGCGTTCTCAGCCTCCCAGTTCATCTCGTGGCAGAAGCAGACGGGGTAGAGGACGCACTTCTGATCCATCATCTTCTCATACCATATCTGATGACTCCGATCTATGATTTATCTTGATCATTGACTTATCTTGATCTTTATCTAGATCTTAGGAGTTAGTATCTTGTTCTAGGATCTATACCTTGGGGCCATGTATTGACATTTAGCTGGTTGAATTTTATGTATTGAAACAATTATGATATTAATGAAATCATCTTTTACCTATATCTTTGTAATGTTTATATTTTGGTTATATTTCAATTTCTGATACATCTATTGAAATATTATCTTCTTCTTGTTGTTGTTTGCTATTGATAATTGCTATATTAAGGGGGAGCAAACATCCGTGAAAAACTCTAAAGAGGAAGAAATTAAAGAATATTTAAAAAAAAAAAGGAGGAGAAATTAAAGAAAGAGTTAACTATGTTTGATGATGTCAAAAAGGGGGAGAAATTAAAATTAAACAAAAATTGAAATTAGACAAAAAGCAAAACCCTAATTTATGAGAAAAAAAAGGGAGAGAAATTAAATTAAAACAAATATTGAAGAAATTAAACAAAAACAAGGATTGAAAGATTAAACAAAACTTTGAGAAATTTTGGTATCAAAATTTGGTATCAGACAGAACTTTAACAAAAAGTTATCCATCAAAAGCAAAATCATGAGTACAATGCAAATAAGTATTTTTTATATATAAGCTCTGATATTCAAACTTGCTTTTGAAATTTTACTCACCTTGATACATCAATAAGAAATTTATTTTACTCTGATACATCCTACAATTTCTTTCAACTTGATCTGATACATGATAACATTTGATCCGATACAGTGTGAAGGTTTCTCTAATATATTATAACATTTGCTCTAATACTGTATGAAATTTTCTCTGATACATTAAAAATTTTCTTGCTCTGATACATTATAAAATCTTTTCTGATATCATTGTAAAAATTATTTTTGCTTTGATACATAGAAAAAGTTATTTATCTTCTCTTGCTCTGATATATCTTGAACTCAAAATGATCTAATACCCTTTTCAAATCTTTAAGAAAATGGACAAACTATTTTTGCATTTATATTACATGCCAAAAGAATCATACTCTTTTCAAGCATATACACCTATAATGGATTCTTTTGAAATTAATGCTTTAACATAAATATTTTTGTTCATATATTTTGTCATCATCAAAAAGGGGGAGATTGTTGCTCCTAGATTGATTTTGATGATTACAAAGCAGATTGAAGGGATACAATATTTTAAAATGAAAAAGTCCTTATGCTCTTCAAGGTCAAAATCATAATTTTACTAAAATCCTGATTTGATAGTACCATTTGGTAGAACAAATGATTTGAAATCTATTGGTGAAAATTTCATTGTGTTTGGACTTATATTTTTGAAGTTATGAAGGTTTGAAGTGCATGAGTCGACTCATGAGTCAACTCATGGCACTATGAGCTGAATGGCATGCAAAAAAATTCCCATGGCACGCTGGATTTTTGGCTTGGCACGACCTGTGAGTCGACTCATGAGTCGACCCACAAGGCATGAGTCGACTCATGAGTCGACCTCTGCTGATTTGGGCCAAAAAAATCCAGAAATCCAAGTTTTTAGTCTTTGCAACAGAAGTCGACTCATGAGTCGACTCCTGATGCATGAGTCGACTCATGAGTCGACCCCTGCGACGGGAAATATCAGCAACGGCTATTTTTTTGCCCGTTTTAATTGCCATTTATGCTTCCTAAAAATCCTCTAACGGCTCTTTATCTGCCTAAATTGTTTTCTCTTGCTTCTAATGCTACAAAATGCTTTAAATGATGAAAGAAATTGCAGATTAAATAGCGGATCAAACGTGAAATCAAATGCGAAGAGAAAAAGAAGAAAAAGAGAAGAACAGAAGAGAGGATCCGAAATTTGCAAGAAAAAGCCTGAGATCAACGAAATATCCATAGAGAAAAAGAGAGAGGATCCACAATATACCAGAGAGATTGTGAAAGAGAAAAGGAAGATCTTTCAAGGAGAGAATTCTTCACGCCTATCGTTTCAACCTTGATCTAGAGATCGTTCAAAGCTTTCAAGAGATCTTCAATCAACAATCAACCTCTTCTCAAGCGTTCAACCGTTCATTCATCTTGAGAAAATCTGAAAAAGGGGTTCTTCATTTGAGTAAAGCTTTTATTGTTATATTTGCTCATTTAAGGAGCTGTTATTGTATTCATCTGAATATTCTTACTCTTTGTGAGTTTTTGCTCTTATTTTTGGAGGATTTCCAAAATAAGGAAAGGTTGATCCGAACCTGAAATCGGAGTGTTTTGGGTTTGCTTGTACCCGAGAAATAAGTGTTCTAGCTTGGGATAGCTAGGGTCAGAGTTTCCGACGTCTTGTATTCTAGCTTGGGATAGCTAGTGTCGGAGTTTCCTACGTTTTGTATTCGGGTTGAATACAAAGGATAGTGGATTAAAATTCCCAAGTGGGATCTTGGGGAGTGGATGTAGGTGCAAGGTTAGCACCGAACCACTATAAATCCTTGTGTTTGTGGTGTGCTTTATCGCTTTATCTTATTTCTTTATTATATCCTTGCAATACTACTTTAGGTAATTAATATTGATTTAAAGCCATTGTTTTGTTCTTCATAAGTTATTTGTTGGGCTTAAAATTTTTAGAAACCCAATTCACCCCCCCTCTTGGGTTGCATAGCTGGGCAACAGGCCAGGTAAGTGAGATCGTGGGAGGGATATGCCATTAACTTGACAAGAACGTATTCGAGTCGAGTAGCTCCCAATTAAAAATCATTCGATCGCATCTGCCCAACTTACCTTAGACACCAAATTGTCGAACCAGAACCAATTGGATTAGCCTACAATCCAGGCTCTAACCACTAAGCCAAATTAGGTCTTAACTTGATCGAGTCACATCTAAATATGATTCAACCTTGATCTAGACTTAATCCTATTAGGCTGGTCAATTATTAGTTTTCATGATCCTACCTAACCAACTTTTGATTCGATTTGATCAACCGCTAGACCTAATTGAGCTACCCAAGCCCGAACCCAATTTTATAAAAATGACTTAGATCTGAAATTCTCAATTTTAGATCTAATTTAATTTCATAAGCTTAATTCATTAATTAAGTCTTGGGTTCATAAATAAAACATGTAATATAAATCCTAGGATTTCAGGATCTAGAATTTTGCAGAAAAGTAAGTTTGATTTCTGATTAAGGATGAACGCGCAGCACCCCTACACGCCATAAGAACACCCCATTGAATGGGAGGAGAAGATCTTAAACTCTACTTTGTTCTTATGACCGGACGGCCATGAGGAACACCTTAATTAGAAATATTGATTTAACTACAAAACTAGTTAGATCTAAGTTACATATCACATATATAATTTCAGATCTAACTTATACATGCTTTGCATACATCTCAAGTATTAAAATCTGATCTAATTAGCATGCTTTCAGATCTGATACATCACATGTAACATCTGAAAAATAAGATTTAAATTGCACTATTCAATATAAAATCTATTCTAGACAGTTACTAGAATAATTCTACAACTAGTCTAGGCATACAGCAGATCAATCTTATGAATTAATTAAATTTTATTTTCTATTTTTTGATCTGAATATAATATTTATAGTATCAAAAAATTAGAAAATAAATTAGATCTAATTTATATTTTAATCATATTAAAATATAAAACTTCAAGACTATTTATAGTTTAAACTATTCCTAGTCTAGTCATGCATCTCATACATGTTAGATCTACTTAGATTTAATTTTAAATTTTCTGATTTCAGATCCAATTACATCTGATGTGACATCTAAAATTCATTAATATCAGATAAATAAAAATAAAAATTAGATCTAAATTATATCTAAAATAGAGCCATCAACCTGGTTCTGATACCAATTGATGGAAAAACTGCCTTTTTTCTTGTAGGATATTCTAGATCTAATGAGATCTGGGGTGAAATATTTTTTTAAAAAATTATCTTACTTTATTTTAGATATAAAGCCTATTAGATCTGATTCTTTTTATCTAATATTAATCTAAAATTAAATCTAAAATCATGAGGAATAGAGAAATACCTCTAGGGTAACTAGATTATCCTGTAGATAATCGCAGCAATGCCCGAGGTTCTAAAATAGCCATGCAGCTGCCTGGCCTCTACCAGTATCTACTCGAGCAGAATTTGGATTGTCTTCTCTTCACAAATCTTTGCTCCAAAAATCAGATCTGGATCTGATCTGGAAGATCTTCAAATGATCTTCTGAAGCTGGAGCAGTAGCTTCTCGACAAATCCCTGCAGCCTTCTAATCAGGAAGCCACCATGCCTTGGACAAGCACCAGATGGATGCCCAACCTCTTGGACATGAAGAGGGGAGGGAGAGGAGTAGAGGGGGCATGGAGAAGTGGAGGGGTTTCACATTTTTGCTAGGTATTGAGCAGATTCTCTTAACCCTAGGTGCAGATAGGGTTGAAATAGACCTTGCTGCGCCATGCAATGCCACATCATTCGACCAATCAAAAAATTCTAATTAATTTTGAAAAAAATTTGATTGGTGGAGTGATGTCATCTGATCATATCAGATAAAAACCCCACCAAACTCTCCAACTGTTGGCACCAACACTGGATAAACACAGTGAGATTGGCGCCCAACAGTTTGAGTCGATCAAGGCATAGAGTCCTCATCTCATGGGACTCTATCCTTATCCACTTGGGGTGCATGCCCAATCTGATCTTGGTGCCCACTTTGAGGCCTAATTTAGCAGGTGGACACTCCACAAAACCTCTCCAATGACCTCTTACCAAGTGGCCTTTAGTTCAAGATCCATAAGTCAACGTTTGATCGATGTCCTAAAACGGAAATGGCAAGTGATAGGAATTGGTAGGTGTTGTCTTAAATTCATCTCATGAATTAAGACAAGATTTTTTTGAGCTGGACTGGCTTCAATCAGACTAAGAGAAACCTTCTCAAGGTTTTATGGGTGAGTCAAATCACATTTGGCTCAGTCGAGATGAAAAAGATTGCACAAGAAGAAAGTTAGGCTCAATCGTGTGCTAGCATGATTTCTTTGAACCTAATTGGATCTAATCCAAATCAATCGAACTGGGCTAGCTCAATTGATGACATCCAGACCCTAACTCTTGTTTGTGTGATCCAATTAGGTTCATTTTCATATGATAATGAGACATGTCGTGATCTCATCATCGACATCATCGAAACTCCTTTCGATGGACCAGAACTCTTCTGATTCAGACAATTTAGAATGATCGATCATCAATATCATTCTAATTGCTTCAAAAATCCATCAATGACACCTAACAGTATATGGTGGCAATCCATCAGAAATAAAGATGAGCCTCTCGGTGCAGCTACCTGTGTGATTGAGTTTTTCTATCATTAGTCCCGACTGAATTAGGGTTAAGGTGAACTCGTCAAACCCAATATCAGTCATATGAATCAATCGATTGATCCGAGTTTGATATGAAACCCCAATGGAAAACTTTTTTTCATTATTTCACTCTACTATGGCCATGGGCTTAAGGACTCGATCTTTCGATTATCATAGGACTACTCCTCTCATCTACCAAGGTTGATAGATCCCTTCTTGGTGCAATCTGATTCCTACAATGAATATGCTACAGCCAACATACACCTCAGGATTTTGAATGGCTAGGAGATCGAGTTATGATGTAGTCAAATTATAACACACTCAAGGTAAACTGTCGATGTACCTCAAGTCGAAGAACTAGACACACAGCTGCAGCATCGAGCTAGTCATCGACGAGAAGGTAGACTTCCTTGTGACTGCTCGAGGTGGTCACGCTCAGTACTCTCATTCTCAATGAATACCTGTAATCTCACTTCGATGTCTGTACACTGTAGGCTCAAGATATATCTACCCTAAGGAAGCGATCGTACACCAACCTTCCGGATCGATCACCATCTTCGTGATGATCTTATGGTCAGGAGCTGTTTATGAGTTAGTTATGTAAATTCATACCTTAAATTTTTAACTCTTGAAAATATGAATTAATATTCCTACTAACTCAAAAGATGTATCACAGACATAATGTACACAATGTGATAGTAGAATAAATCTTTTATTTATTTATAGTCAAAATTATAAATTTGCTCTTATATTTGTACAGGAATGTATCAGCCAATCTGGCATCTAGGGCACACATCTAACAATACCATCTGATCAAATGGCTGATCAACGATTATGAATCATTAAAGGGTTTAATTATCAATGTGATTGATGATTAATCCTTTGCACAGGTTGCCATAAATTATTTACTAATGATTGGTAAATTAGAAGAATAATTAATTAACAATTTGATTGTTATTGGCTCAATTTGATTGACAATAGAGATTGGATCAAATCTAATTAAATTGAATTCAGTTAGGTTTGCTTTGGATTGATTGGATGTAGTCCTGTTAGATCGCAGGGCTTGTTCCAATTGATCTCAAGGATGCAAATCAAATTTTGAGTTGAATAAGATTCAATTTAGTTTGATATAGGCTTTGATTAGATCAAATCATATTAGATAATAGGCTTAATTGGATCAAGCCCTATTGATCTATAACTTCTCTGATATCCATTAAGATTCAATCTCTAGATCAATGAGATTTTAATCTAACTAATTCTCTAATTGGATTGGGGCCTAATTGATTTCATAATTAGACTAGAACCTAATTAGTTAGTTTGTTATAACTAATTTCTAAATTAGTTATGATTTAGTCCAAAAATTAATTAGAGTTTAATCAAGATTCGTGAGTCCTATTTGGAATAGGGCTGAACCAACTCCCTCCACCTATCTATTTAAGATCTCTCACACCACACACCTCTTTACCATGTAAAATCCCAAACCCCACCAAAGGAGCCACATCCTCCCCTCTCTTTTGTGAAAAAGAAGGGGTGTCTCCTTTTCTTTTGGTCGCCAAAAAGAAAGGAGGGACGTCCAAGAGTTGTACGCCCCATATCCTATGCATCTAGGCTTCCTTTCCAACCCCTTTTGAAAGAATTTTGTGAGACTTTTGCTATTGGTTTCTAGGCATCAAAGAGAAGCTCTCTTACTGATTTTACAACAAAAAATTAGAGAAAAAAAGTTCTTCCCAATGAGAGAAAGAGAAGAAAGAAGAAGGATCTTTTTTCTAGTGCGCAGCCTTGGAGAAGGAGTTCTTCTCTCATATTTTTTTTCTATTTTTTTTTAAGATTAAAATTAGATTAGATCTAATTTTTAATATAAAAATTTAGAGAAAAAATATTAAAAAAATTTGGTTGGATGTTTGGGGCTTCTTAGAGTTCTAGATCAAGGAGAAAAAGGGAGAAGAAGAGAGAAGAACGGTTCTTCTTTTAGATCTCTCTTTTGGGTTCTTCTAGAGCTTAGGATTTCATGTGATTTTTAGTATAAAAAATTAGATTAGATCTAATTTTCATCATAAAAAATCAGAGAAGAAATGTTCTTCTTAAAAGTGTGAAAAGAAGAGAGAAAGGTTCTCTCTTGTACGTGGGAGAATTTAGAAGAAAAGATTCTTCTATTGATCTCTATCGTAGAGATCTATTGCATGGATTCAAGAAGAAAAAGAGAGGATCCTTTTATTCTTCATCTTCTTTATGTTTCTCTTAGATCAACCAAAATATGGTGTCTTCATGAGCTAGCACTCCCGAAGAGATCGATCAGCACATGGGCTTCGTGTGGATACCTGTAGAGGTCGGACATGTGTGCAGCTGTCGAGCATCATGAAGAATCAACTATTATGAATTTTAGATACAGTGATCTACTATTTGCACTCAGATATGGAGTTTTAAAATTAATTCATATTTAGATATGATCTAATTACATATAGATATGATCTGTACTTATTGAATTTTAGATTTTAGATTTACATACATATATATTAGTTCATATCATAATTCTTTTATGATAGTTTTAGATTCAATTTATACATGTATTATAAATAAAATTATTTAATCTATGTATATTCTACTATAAAATTTTAAAAATGCATGCACAAAACCATCATGCATCCTTTCAACGGTATCAAGTATAGGTCATTGTGTGCCATATGCGTTGGTTGTCCTCATAACCAAATGGTATGGAGATACTAGTATGGCATACAGGTGAGATGTAGGAGTACATCATCACTGAATGTGACCAACTGTAGAGCACTCTGCTGTCAAGAGTAGCTCACGAAGTGTATGGGTATAAGTGTCCCTCCAACCTAAGATCACCACGGTGACTTGCAAGCAACTCAATGTACTTTGATGCCAGACTATCTAAGTTTATAATTCAATGATGGAAAATTTTTAGGTGTAGTCAAGTACTTGTCAAGTCAGTTTGTGAGTCAAGATAGGATTGACCCCTCCGAATTAGTAGGAGTTATATATCAATGTATTTCAATTTAGCAAAATCTGAGCTCGGATAGTCCATGTGATGAATTTGAAAGATTGGAATACAATGTGAATGATTTATTTAGGATTGACAGTTAAATCTTAAGTCTCCTTAAGCATTAGGGTCAAAGGGATGATTATACGATAACCATACACCAGTAGATTCTCGAATGTTGCTTCGCCATCATTCGATTTATCCGGACATCGGGTCACCATTGCTAGATGGTTACATCGATTAGTTTAGAAATATATTTTTGTACTATTGACTTAGGTTTGAATCTATAGGGTAACACTCAAAAAAAATTTCTAACTGATCATGTGGCTGATCAATGATTGAAAATCATTCAAGGACTTAATCATCAATTCGATTGATGATTAATCTTATA
Organism: Elaeis guineensis; assembly: GCF_000442705.2. Classification (NCBI taxonomy): domain Eukaryota; kingdom Viridiplantae; phylum Streptophyta; class Magnoliopsida; order Arecales; family Arecaceae; genus Elaeis; species Elaeis guineensis. The sequence continues at coordinate 92,015,226 of NC_025997.2, forward strand.
CAAAAATTATAACAAAATTATTCACCAAGTGTTAATAATTTAATGAAGGATTAATTAATAATTAAATTATTGATTAGCTTAATTAGATTAAACAAAAAAATTTAAATAAAATATAATTGAATTAGATTCAATTAGGTTTGACCCGATTAGGTTATAAGATGACCTAATCGTTAAGGGAGAATTATCCCTGATTTGATCAGAATTTTGGTTCAATCAATTCTTAATTTGATTGAAATTTGATTGAAAATTTATAAACCTAATTAGATTAGATTTTATCTATTTTATTTGGGCTAAACTAGATATGATTTAATTTGGATTCAGATAAGGAAACAAAAGAGTCCATAGAAGATTGGACTCTTCTCCCTTACGCACCAAACTTGTGATGCCATCTTTCTCCATGCTGAAATATTTTTTGCATGAGATTTTTTCACACCAAAGAGCCCTTTCACCCTCCTTTCTCACATCTAAAATTGGATGAGATCTAATTTTATTTGGTATGTTCAAATGAGATTTGAATTGGATACCATATAGATAATGTTTGACATTATCAACAAAACCTTACCACCATCTTTTTTTTTTTTTCTTCTGTGTATGACATATTGAGGAGATTTTTATCATAAAAAATTAGTTGAAGAACTTATTTATCATAAAACAATATGATAAGGGGCATCTCATATTTTTTTGGGCATGTTTTGGCATGGGATTGTGAAGGTGCGACAACTATGGAAGAGTCCAACATCTCTAGGACTCTTCATCCCAACCTCCTTACATGTTGAAATAAAAAAAGTTTTATTTCATTCTTGTGTGTGTAATACATCAGAAGAAGATACCTTCATGTGAGGAAGCTTTGGGGCATGGGTTCATGGCATAAAAAGAGAAGGAGAGTCCTTTCTCTTTGGGTGTGTGCAAAAATCTAGTTTCTAGGGTTTTGGTCCTAAGGGTTTGGGAAGAGAGAAAAAATAAGAAAAAATTTATTTTCTTCTCTATCTTTCTTTTACCTCTTTATCTCCTTCAGAAGTTTATCTTCAATCTCTAAAAAAATTTCAGAGATTTGAAGAAAGGATCCAGATCAGCCAAGAAGAAGGTCTTCGTGTGAATTAGCATTCTCGAGAAGATCGATCAGATCGGAGCTTCTAGTGAACTTCTCATAGAGGCCGGACGTATGTGTGGCTATGAGCAATTAGCAAAGATCTTCTTCACCACATCTCTTAGCAGCAGCGATCATCGATCCATGCTCAGATATCAAGTTCTGAACTCAGATAGGTGTCGATTTGATCTACTGCTTACATCCATGCATGCAGATTTTATCATGTGATTATTTTAGATTTTATATGCAACATATCATATCATAGATCCTAGAGTAGGTTGATTTAATGATTAAATCATATGCATGTTAGATTAATATGATTAATCTATTTGCTTTCTGCTGTAATTTATTCGAAAAAATTTTGAAATATATGGATGAAATCGTCTATATTTTTCAATAGTGGTATTAGAGCCAGATTCGTTATGACATGATATATGTGCATATTAAATTTAAATTTAAATTTTATTTAGATCTAATATATGATATCTTATATCTAAATTTAATTAATAGTTGATTGCACAAACTAAAATAAGGTTGTCCTGTTGTTGGATTTACCCCTTATAGTGAACAGGTTGTCTTAATTTATGCTGATCATTGATAAAATCTGATTTTATATGTTGCATGTGAAGTTTATGATCTGATTTAGATATGATCTAAGATTGTGATCAGATCTGATGTAATTTAGATAAGATCTAAATTCATACATATATGATATGTGATTAGATTAGATAATCCGATAAGCAAGTACTTGGATTGGATTGATCACCAAGCCATCCAATCATAGAAGCAAGAAGGATTTAAAGGTCCTCTTTTCTCATTCGATGGTGTACTCTTATTGTGTGTAGGGATGCCATGTAATTAAATCTCATGAAGAAGAATATGAAAAGAAGAACTTATTTTTCTGCAAAATTCTAGATCTTGAAACTATAGGTGTGTTGTATGTGATACAAAGTTGTATGAAAAATAAAATATCTGATCTATATAATTAAAATTATTTTAATTATATAAAAATAAAATATCAAATCATAAAAAAATTTAGATATAATCTAAAAAATATTTATGATTAATTTTATTTTAAAATTATGCAGGATTTTTCAAATCTGAAACTTCTTAAATTATGCTCGCACAATTACTAAGTCGATCCAATTTTGAACTGAGTTAAACCAGTCCTCTTGTATAGCCAGTTCAATATTGATTGAGTCGATCTAGTTTCAAAATAAAAAATTTTTACATAATATTTATTATAAATTATTTATAAAATAAAAAATTAAAATTATTTCAAATTTAAACTTAAATCCATATTGATGCTGAACTTAATTAAGAATAAAGTATAGAATCAATTAGATCTAGAATTATGATTTAAGATCTAATGATATTTATAAAATATGGAGATATGGGTTAGCTCAAATTAGATCCTTTTAATTGGATTAGACCTAAGATTAGAATCAAAAAATTAATTGATCATATAGAAAAATTGATTAAGTCTAACAAAATATTGAATTAGATTAATCAGAATTTTTTTAATCCAATAGTTGTAGATGGTCAAGTTCATGTCCTTGATTAGATCAAATAGACCTTGATTGTAACTCAGTGGTTGAACCCGAATCATTAGACTGGTAAAATCAAAATTAATTAATCAATTAGTGTCTAAGATAAGTTTGACATTTCGATCGATGGTTTTTAATTGGAAGCGGCTTACCTGACCATTTTGATGGTGTCTAAGGCAAGCTTAGCAGACTCTTGCACCATTCTCACTTACCTAGCCAGTTTGGTGAATTAGATTTTGATTAGATTGTTAAGTGATTCGAGTTAACTCATGCCATTAAGGTTGATCAGTGTGACTGATCTAGGTGCTAGTTCGACTAGCATGACCTTAATCCAATTCAATGACTTAGTGAAGTCAGTAGGAGAATTATGATTTACTGATTGATCTCTTCTCTTTTCTTAATTCATAAATTAAATTTTTTAAATTATTAGGTCTCTAAAATAAGCTAGTTATGATGATAACTAGATCATAGCCTTTCATTAAGGTGAATGATAATAGATTCATTATTTCTATTTGACATTGCAGGCACCATCCATCTGGTGTTCTCTCTGATGATGGAATTATTATTTATCATATGATGACTGTGTTATACTATCTGATGAATGATTGGATTGATCGTGCCATCCTTGAGCTTGATCATTCTTTGACTAGAATCACTGAGTAGGTTCATGTTAATGGTTTGACCCAACTAAAACTTTTAGTGGAGGCCCATCATCTACTGAAATAAAATTCGAAGTGAAATTAATTATTAGAAATTATTTAAAAAAATAATTGGTTAAGAACCTACCCATAGATGCATATGGGTTGACTGAGTCATCTTCGGGCCTGTATGCAGTCTGTGTGGATTCTAGTACCCACTAAGAAATTAAGATAATTTTTCAGATTGGAGATAGAACGACTAAAATAGTGAGAGAATCTTTAGACTAAAGGCCAAGTCTTTAGGCTTAATCAATTCATAAACATAAAGGTCTTGTGTTTTTTTTTTCAATTATGGCTAGATGTCCATTACTCCATTCACTATTTGATAGTGGCTAACCTATAGGATCCTGTTGCCCCTTAGATTGATTTTGATGATTACAAAGCAGTTGAAGGGGTACCAATGATTTTCACTTGAAAAAGACTTGTTGGTGCAAAAATCCGCTTGCGCCGGAGAAGCTGGAGTCGAGGAAGTCGCGGTCGCCGCCGGGACCTGCAAAGGAAGTCTAAACCGGAGGTGGGGTTGCTCCGACAAGACCCTCTGACGCTCAAGTCAGTTCTCTGCCTCAACAAGAATGGAGTGCTCGAACGGAGAATTTAGCAGAGTTTTTAGATGAAAGATGAGAGCTTATCGAATAACGTATCTGGAGCCCCTTTTATAGGCGGAGGGGGCAGTAGCCTGATAGCGACATCTGTAATCGTCTGGCAGTGGACTGCCCAGGGTCAGGCGGAGTTTGCTGCGAAGAGTAGTGGAGTGGACCCGTGGCTATCACCGAGGTGAGCCATGTGGAGTCTGCCGCGGGGAGTAGAGCGGCGTCTGTTGTCGCAACTTGCCAGCGGATGGAAGAATCGTGCGGTATTCGTCGCAGGAAGTGGAGCAGGATCATGGCCGTTATTGTGGCCTGCCAGGGAGTAGTGGAGCTGTGCGAGATCCGTCATAGGAAGTGGAGCAGTGCTGTGACCGTTACTACGGCCTGTCAGGGAGTGGAGCTGCGCGGAATCTGCCGCAGGAAGTGGAGCAGGATCGTGGCCGTTATTGTGGCCTGCCAGGGAGTAGTGGAAATGTGCGAGATCCATCGTAGGAAGTGGAGCAGTGCTGTGACCGTTACTGCGGCCTGTCAGAGAGTGATGGAGCTGCACGAAATCTGCCGCAGGAAGTGGAGCAGGATCGTGGCCGTTATTGTGGCCTGCCTGGGAGTGCAGATCCGTCGGCTGAAGTTCGACAGCGGTCGGAGCTGATGACGGAGTCTGGCTCCCGTAGGAGTCCGGGTGGAGTCCTCCTTGTGGTTGGAGTCGTGGGAAGAGCCCGGCTCCCATGGGAGTCCGGGCGGAGTCCTCTCGGAGTTGAAGTCACGGGCGGAGCCCGACTCCCGTAGGAGTCCGGGCGGAGTCCCCTGTAATCAAAATCAGGTGCGAAGTCTGGCTCCCGTAGGAGTCCGAGCGGAGTCTACTTGCGGTTGAAGTTGTCGGCGGAGTCCGGCTCTCGTAGGAGTCCAGACGAAGTCTGTCTGCAGCCGTTGGAGTCGAGGATGAAGCCCAGCTCCCATAGGAGTTCGGGCGGAGTCTTCCTGCAATTAAAGTCAAAGGCGAAGTCCGGCTCCCGTAGGAGTCCGGACAAGGCTTACCGGCAGTTGATGTTGAGGATGGAGCCCGACTCCCGTAGGAGTTCGGGCAGAGTCTACTTGCAGTTGAAGTTGTCGGTGGAGTCTGGCTCCCTAGGAGTCCAGACGAAGTCTGTCTGCAGTCGTTGGAGTCGAGGCTGAAGCCCGGCTCCCGTAGGAGTCCGGGCGGAGTCTTCCTGCAATTAAAGTCAAAGGCGAAGTCCGGCTCCCGTGGGAGTCCGGACAAGGCTTACCGGCAGTTGATGTTGAGGATGGAGACCGGCTCCCGTAGGAGTTCGGGTGGAGTCTACTTGCAGTTGAAGTTGTCGGCGGAGTCCGGCTCCCGTAGGAGTCCGGACGAAGTCTGTCTGCAGCTGTTGGAGTCGAGGATGAAGCCCGACTCCCGTAGGAGTCCGGGCGGAGTCTTCCTGCAATTAAAGTCAAAGGCGAAGTCCGGCTCCCATGGGAGTCCGGACAAGGCTTACCGGCAGTTGATGTTGAAGACGGAGCCCGGCTCCCGTAGGAGTTCGGGCGGAGTCTACTTGCAGTTGAAGTTGTCGGCAGAGTCCGGCTCCCGTAGGAGTCTGGACGAAGTCTGTCTGTAGCCGTTGGAGTCGAGGATGAAGCCCGGCTCCCGTAGGAGTCCGGGCGGAGTCTTCCTGCAATTAAAGTTAAAGGCGAAGTCTGGCTCCGGTAGGAGTCCGAACAAGGCTTACCGACAGTTGATGTTGAGGACGGAGCCCGGCTCCCGTAGGAGTTCGGGCGGAGTCTACTTGCAGTTGAAGTTGTCGGCGGAGTCCGGCTCCCGTAGGAGTCCGGACGAAGTCTGTCTGCAGCCGTTGGAGTCGAGGATGAAGTTGGGCTCCTGTAAGAGTCCGGGCGGAGTCTTCCTGCAATTAAAGTCAAAGGCGAAGTCTGGCTCCCGTAGGAGTTCGGGCGGAGTCTACTTGCAGTTGAAGTTGTCGGCAGAGTCTGGCTCCCGAAGGAGTCCGAACGAAGTCTGTCTATAGCTGTTGGAGTCGAGGATGAAGCCCGGCTCCCATAGGAGTCCGGGCATAGTCTTCCTGCAATTAAAGTTAAAGGCGAAGTCTGGCTCCCGTAGGAGTCCGGACAAGGCTTACCGGCAGTTGATGTTGAGGATGGAGCCCGGCTCCCGTAGGAGTTCGGGCGGAGTCTACTTGCAGTTGAAGTTGTCGACGGAGTTCGGCTCCCGTAGGAGTCCGGACGAAGTCTGTCTGCAGCCGTTGGAGTCGAGGATGAAGCCCGGCTCCCGTAGGAGTCCGGGCGGAGTCTTCCTGCAATTAAAGTTAAAGGCGAAGTCTGGCTCCCGTAGGAGTCTGGACAAGGCTTACCGACAGTTGATGTTGAGGACGGAGCCCGGCTCCCGTAGAAGTTCGGGCGGAGTCTACTTGCAGTTGAAGTTGTCGGTGGAGTCCGGCTCCCGTAGGAGTCCGAACGAAGTCTGTCTGCAGCCGTTGGAGTCGAGGATGAAGCCCGACTCCCGTAGGAGTCCGGGCGGAGTCTTCCTCCAATTAAAGCTAAAGGCAAAGTCCGGCTCCCGTAGGAGTCCGGACAAGGCTTACCGGCAGTTGATGTTGAGGATGGAGCCCGACTTCTGTAGGAGTTCGGGCGGAGTCTACTTGCAGTTGAAGTTGTCGGCGGAGTCCGGCTCCCGTAGGAGTCCGGACGAAGTCTGTCTGCAGCCGTTGGAGTCGAGGATGAAGCCTGGCTCCCGTAGGAGTCCGGGCGGAGTCTTCCTGCAATTAAAGTTAAAGGCAAAGTCCGGCTCCCGTAGGAGTCCGGACAAGGCTTACCGACAGTTGATGTTGAGGACGGAGCCTGGCTCCCATAGGAGTTCGGGCGGAGTCTACTTGCAGTTGAAGTTGTCGGCGAAGTCCGGCTCCCGTAGGAGTCCGGACGAAGTCTGTCTGCAGCCGTTGGAGTCGAGGATGAAGCCCGGCTCCCATAGGAGTCCAGGCGGAGTCTTCCTGCAATTAAAGTCAAAGGCGAAGTCCGGCTCCCGTAGGAGTTCGGGCGGAGTCTACTTGCAGTTGAAGTTGTCGGCGGAGTCCGGCTCCCGTAGGAGTCCGGACGAAGTCTGTCTGCAGCCGTTGGAGTCGAGGATGAAGCCCGGCTCCCGTAGGAGTCCGGGCGGTGTCTTCCTGCAATTAAAGTTAAAGGCGAAGTCCGGCTCCTGTAGGAGTCCGGACAAGGCTTACCGGTAGTTGATGTTGAGGACGGAGCCCGGCTCCCGTGGGAGTTTGGGCAAAGTCTACTTGCAGTTGAAGTTGTCGGCGGAGTCCGGCTCCCGTAGGAGTCCGGACGGATCTTACCGGCAGTTGACGTTGGCGACGAAGCCCAGCTCCCGTAGGAGTCTGGGCGAAGTCCCCCTTGAGGTTGGGGTCGTAGGCGGAACCCGGTTCCCGTAGGAGTCCGGGCGGAGTCCTCCTGGAGTTGATTCTGCTGAGGACTTCGGCTGTGGGTATTTTATACCCAACACCAGTCCCCCTACTTCCGAGTTTGAATTTCAAATGAAGGAAGTACAGAGAGATGGGGACAGCCGAAACCGTCCCCTCGAATCCTACGCACTGCTGCCCCCAGATATTTTGGCATTAAATGTGCGCGTGCTGGAGTCTTTTCGGATCGGGGCGATACGAAGGGACCCTTCGAAATTCTCGCCGGTACACTGGCCCAGGTATGGCACCATAATGGCCCTGCTGATCCATCAGCCGCTTTTAGCCGCTCGTCGGGGGGAGTGGGACACGTGCCGGGTGCGGACAGGCTTGGGGGGATTCGTGATCATTATGGCGCCGGATCCCAGGATCTATTTAAATCCGTCCTCCCACCTTTAGGTGCCCTATTCCGTTCCAGAGTTTCTATCAGTGTCTGCCTTCTCTTCGAGAGCCCTGTTTCAGTGGGCATCTTCTCGAGCCGTAGGTGTCTTCCAAATCGTCCCTGTCTTCGTCCCTCTGGTCCCTCAGAGCGATATAGGTTAGTTCCAGCACCTTCAACCTTCTTCCCACCGCCTAGGGACTTCTTCTCTGTCATTATTTTTTGCATCCCTCCAAGTTAGTTTCCTGTGGCCTCTCGTCCCCCATCCTGTCCGTCTTCTTAGGGACCTTTAAAGCCCTCCTTCGAAACTACCCGAAATATTGTCCGGCTCTTCCGCTCCCTGCAGTTCCGGGAGCTCTTCCGCCTCACACCCCCAGGTCCCCTGCTCTGTAGACGAACCTGTGTCTGGGGCTGGGCTCCGCCCGATTTTTGCACCGGATGCCATTTCATGTTCCCTGACCTCGGAGGAACTCCTTCTGATAAGGGTTCAGTATGGAGTTCCTCTGGAGTACGACCTGAAGCTGCCTGGCCCTTCTGACCGGGCCAGCACTCCCCCATCTGGTTGTTTTTGTTTGTACCAGGAAGCATTCCGTGCCGGACTTCGGCTTCCGCTTCCTTCTTTTGTTGTTGCCCTCTTCCGCTTCTTAGACATCTCCTTGGCTTCTGTGGCCCCGAATTCTTTTAGGTTTTTGATAGGATTTCTCTCCCTTTGCCACGTAGTCGAGGTCCAACCGTCCCTCTCCCTGTTTAGGCACTTCTATACTTTCAAGTGCCATCCTTCGGCGAAGGACTGGTGGTACTTCTCCCCCCAGTTCGGCAAGAAGGGATTGCTGAAAAGCGCCCCTTCTTCAATCCACAATTGGAAGGGGAAATATCTCTTCGTCTACTGCCCGACCTTGAGACTGGGCCTGCCCCCTTGGGGCTCTCTCAGGGATTCTGTCCGCCGGGCCCCCAGCCTGAGGGAGGATGACCTACAGGCTGCCCGGAAGCTTCTAGCTTACTCCGCTCCTTCCCTTCCCAATCTTCTGAGGGAGCAATTTCTTTTCAACATCACCTGAGTCCCCAGGATCCAACGAGTATTCATCTTTTATCTTATCTTCTCTTTTCATGCCTTTCTCCTTTTCCTTTCTCTTTTTACCTCTTCTTCCTTCTCTCTCTTTTCCCCCTCTGTTTCTTTCTTTCTTTCTTCCCCTTTCTTCTTTCTTTTTTTTTTCTTCTCTTTTTTTTTTTTTTTTTGACTCTTGATTGATTGGTTTGCTTCTTTTTCTTCTTTCCTTTTCTCTCTCTCTTTTTTTCTTTTTTTTCTTTTTTTTTTTTTTTTTTTTAAGAATGGATGCCGAAGCGGCGCGGATGCTTGCCAGGGGCCTTAAGGCCCACAAGAGAAAGGGCGCTGCGACCTCCAGATCGGCGAAGAGGGCCAGGGCGGAGGAGTCGAGCTTAGCTGCACCCATCCAGGTGGCTCCGACCATCGACATTCCCTCGGATGCCGAGCCAACGGCTCCTCGGGCCTCCTCGAGGAGCCCGCCGACTGGGGCCCCCATTTCGGGGGTCCGCTCCATGGAGGCACCCATAGTCGAGAGGAAAAGAAGGAAATCGGTGGCTCGCAAGGCGAGTAGCCGCCGAACTGCTGCGGACGAGTCCCTCTGCTCTGAAGAGGGGTCAGAGAATCCCTTCAACGATAGGAACTTGATCAAGCGGCTGATCGACGGCTGCATTCTGCCTGACGTCGTTGAGAGGATCGACCGTGCCGATCTTGAGCAGCGGGCCTGGGACTCTTTGGGGTCCTTCCTTGAGGTAAGCGGATCTTCATTTACATGGCTATTCGGCCTTTGTTCTAATTCCCTGGCCGCCCTTGCAGATTGGGCACCAGCTCCTCGCCTATATCGAGGCGGTGAGCTGTGCGAGGAGGGACATCCTCCAGGTGGAAGAACGCTGTCAGGCCGAGGTTGCTCGCCTCCAAGCAAAGACGACTGAAGTAGTCGCCCTCCAGGAGGCCCTGGAAAGAGAGAAACGAGCCCGGGAGGAGGAGAGGCAGACCTTGGAGGAATCGGCGAGAAAGGCGGAGGCCGAGGTCGCCAACTTGGCCGAGCAAACTCCGGTCCTGGTCTCGGAGGCCAGAGTCTTTGCGGTAGAGGAATTCAAGGCCTCCACGGAGATGAGGGACCTGAAGGTCCAATTTGGCTAGGAAGCGTTCATAAAGGGGTTCGAGCTCTGCCAAGAGAAGGTGGCCAGAAAATTTCCAGAGCTCGACCTCAGCTTCCTAGGCGAGGAGTCTGAAGACGAGACCGGTCCCTTGCTGGCCGCCACTGCTGTCGCAGCCCCCTTGCCGGGGACGCTGAGTTCTCCAACCCCCGCCCCCGAGGTCTGAGACCTCCGATCTTGTACCTTTATTTCATCGCAATTTTTCTTTTCTGTTTGTCTTCCAAAATCATCCAATCAATAAAGTTGAATTTCTTGTTGCGGACGGCTTCTCCTCCCCCCTCTCCTTCTCTTTGTTCTTCTTCCTGCAATGAGTCGTGCTTTGATGCTTTTGCCTTCCGATGGCAGTGTCCTGCAGAAGCACTCCCCCTGCCCCTGGGGGTCCCGCTGAAATCGACGATCCAGCGGCTGAAGAAGGAAGTCCTTCACCTGACAAAGAAGTTAAAGAAGATGGAAGGCAAGCTCCACAGATTGAGAGAAGGTCATTCTGAAGCCACCGCTGAGGCCACCCACTTTCGGAATCTCCACATGAAGGGGATCATGGAGTATAGCCAGAGGAAGGCAGACTTTGCGAAGGAACTCGAGGAATGCAAGAAGAGCGCCAGCGATCGAATTTGGGCCCAGGCCGCCAGGATCAGCGCCCTCAAGGTGGAACTGTCAGCTGCGAAGGGGAAGATCGGCTAGCTGGAAGGAAATTCATCCCGGCTCTTGGCCCGGGTCGACGGTGACCAAGTGTGGTCGAAGAAGGTCTCCGACCTTCAGCAGCAACTTCAGGACGCCGAGGTGAGTCACGACGTGCATCGGGCTAGCTGGCTCAGGCAGGTGGAAGAATATAAAGGGAGGTTCAGGGCGGCGGCCGACAAAGTCGTCCGTCTCCAGAGGCAGCTGGCTAGCAGGGCATAGCTTACCTCCGCCCGAGATTCTGATGAGCTCCAAGCCCTAGGAGGCACCGTTGAGGGGATTTCTGTCTCCCTCGGGGAAAAGACAGCTGAGCTGCAACAACTGAAGATCCAACTGGCATACGAGCAGCGGACCGTCGCGGACGCAGAGGCAGAATCTGAGGTCTTGAGGAAGAGGCGTCGAGAGGCGGAGGTCGAGAGCCAGCGACTTCATCGGGCGCTCCAGGACGCGCTGCAGAAAAGGGAAGAGCTAGAAGAAGAAATTGAGAATCTAAGGCAGTCCTGATTAAGGGATGGAGTAGATAATTCTAGATCGGAGGGAGCAGGGCCTCCTTAGAGCTCTTTTCGTCTTTCTGTCTTTTCATGTATTTACTTCCCTTTTTGTCGTTTTGCCTTTCTTTCCTTGGCCTTCCGGGCTTTGTAGCATGTATATCGGAAATGGAATGAAAAGGGCATTTTGTGTTACCTCGTCCGCGTGTTGCACTAAATTGCCGTCCACCAAACTTTTCTTGTCGTTTGACTTGTCTGATGTAGACGTCATTGGGGGGCGCCCGGTCGTCGATGCGTTAGCTCGCCTTTCTCATCGTACATGGCCGCAAGCCTGAGCTTGGTCGTCCGGGCTCCGCATTATTTTGGGGATGTCGTTATCTTCCTAACCAGTGTCGAAAGTCTTTTTAGAGGCCGGGGGTGTTCGGTAGGAACTCCCCGTTTCAGTTGGGATGAAGTCCTTTAGGTCTTTTGGTGCGGTTCATCCTTCATCTGTTTCCGTCGTAGTTCGTCATCCTTCCTTTTTAATTTTCCTCCTCTTCTCAGAGTGAGGGCCCTCCTCCCGCTTTTCGTGGGGTTGCATAGAAGCGAGGAGGTGCCGCTGAGGGGCTTTTTTCTTTTATCCGATCTTGTTGGGCGACCGGGTTTCGCCGCCATCAGCCCTTGCTGCAGAAGTCGTGGGTGGAGCCCGGCTCCCGTAGGAGTCTGGGTGGGGTCTTCCTTGGCGTCGTGGATGGAGCCCGACTCTCATAGGAGTCCGGGTGGAGTCTTCCTTGGCGTCGTGGATGGAGCCCGGCTCTCGTAGGAGTCCGGGTGGAGTCTTCCTTGGCGTCGAGGATGGAGCCCAGCTTCCGTAGGAGTCCGGGCCTTCCACTTTGCTCGAGCCAGGGCGAGGTTCTCCTTCCATTCCCGGCTTGGCTGTGGGGGCACGTTAGGGCGCTGTAAGGCCTCTCCCCCCATCCGATCTAAAAGAACCGGGCCTTTGACTTTGCTCATGTCAGGACGAGGTTCTCCTCCTGTTCCTGACATGGCTGTGGGGGCACATTAAGGTGCTGTAAGGCCTCTCCCCCCATCCGATCTAAAAGAACCGGGCCTTTGACTTTGCTCATGTCAGGACGAGGTTCTCCTCCTGTTCCTGACATGGCTGTGGGGACACATTAGGGCGTTGTAAGGCCTCTCCCCCCATCCGATCTAAAAGAACCGGGCCTTTGACTTTGCTCATGTCAGGATGAGGTTCTCCTCCTGTTCCTGACATGGCTGTGGGGGCACATTAGGGAGTTGTAAGGCCTCTCCCTCCATCCGATCTAAAAGAACCAGGCCTTTGACTTTGCTCACGTCAGGATGAGGTTCTCCTCCTGTTCCTGACATGGATGTGGGGGCACATTAGGGCATTGTAAGGCCTCTCCCCCCATCCAATTTTGAGATAGTCAGACTTTCATTTTAGGTATGTTAGGATGGGGTTCTCCCCCGTTCCTAACATAACTTTGTTTCAAGCGTTTGGAGGGGTCATATCCAGTCGTAACAAATCCACGCCAGATGGGAAGAGTATGTCAAGTAGAAAGAAATTTAGATTCAAGGTGAAATCGTAAGTGATACATTTACAGATTTTTCGAGTTTCACGGTCGTGGGTGGTCCACTCCTTTTTGAGGCCCTCTGGTGATGGAGTCGATGGTCCCGATGGGAGGTCGGTCCCCGGTTTGCTCCTCCCTTCTTGGTGGTTCAAGCTGCGGAAGGGCCCTTGGCCGATCTCCTCTACCCTCAGGCCTGCGTCGGATGAACCTGTCGAGTCAACCTCACCGAATGAGCTCCTCGATCTCATCCCGGAGCTGGATGCATTCCTCTGTGTCGTGGCCGTGGTCGCGGTGGTAGAGGCAGAACTTGTTGGTGTTGCGCTTCCCGGGGTGTGTGCGCATCCTCTCCGGCCTAGGGAGCTGCTCCCTGACCTGGTGGGGGGCGTAGTTGCAGAATCTCCCTGGTGGGGAACCCCGCCGAACCCTACGATCCGGGCTTCTCTGCCTGCGCGCCTGGAGTGGAGTATGAGCGCGCTTATGCCCAGGAGGGGATCGAGAACGCAGTCGGGCTTCCTTTGGCCTTTTTTCAATTACGGGCTTACTCGAGTCTCCCGCTTGCCGCTCCCTCGCCGTCTCTTCATCCTTCATTTTGAAGGCTTCTTCCGTTCGGGCATATCCTTCGGCCCGGGCCAGCAAATCAGCAAAATCCCTGGGATACTTCTTCTCCAGGGAGAACAAAAGATCATTCTTCTGAAGGCCACCCTTCAGGGCGGCCATTGCGACTGATTGGTCTAAATTCTGGACCTCCAGCGCCGCGATGTTGAAGCGGTTGATGTAGGCCCGAATGGACTCCCCTTCCCTCTGCTTGATGTTGATGAGGGACTTCGAACCCTTCCGGGGGCGTCGGCTGCTGACAAAATGGGCCACAAATTGGTGGCTCATTTGATCGAAGGAAAAGATGGTACCCGATTTCAAAATCGAGTACCAGTTCCTTGCCGCTCCCTTCAAGGTGGACGGGAAGGCCCGACATAGAATGGCATCAGGAGCACCGTGAAGCAGCATCATCGTCCGGAAGGCCTCCAGATGATCAACCGGGTTCGAAGTCCCGTCGTAGCTTTCGAACTGGGGAAGCTTGAAGTTTGGCAGGATCGGTTCCTACATGATCATTTGGGAGAAGGGAGGGTCAGTACAAATATCCTCACCATAAGCGGAAGGCGCATGGCAGAGTTCTTCGATCCGCCGGTTCATCTCCTGGAGCCTCTGGTCCAGGAAATCCTCTCGACTTCGAGTCTCGAGGGTCCTCTGGCAGAATGGGGGCAGGGATCTTCTAGGGGTGGAGTCATGGTCTGATTGAGGGCTCTCTACCCTCGGGTTCATTTTTCCAGGAAGGACGGGGCGGCTGGCCCAGGTGGCCCGCCCCACCGCCGGATTCTGGTGTTCCAGGGACACCCTTTCTAGGCGTACCGATGCCTGCGGCTACTGCTGCTGCATAGCTTGCACAGCCTCGGTGAGGCCTCTGACCTGCTGCGCCAGCAGGTCAAACTGCTCCGCACCGACCACCGCCGTCGGAGGGGGAGGAGGAGGTTGAGAAATAGGAGGGGAGGCCGGAGCCTGGATCTGGCCGCGGAGGCTGTGGACCATCGCGTGGACGCCTTGCGAGGAGGCATCAAGTATGGATCCCGTGGGGGAAAAAGGAGTGGGTGTCGGAGGAGACGATCGGGGGCGGCTCCATTGAACGCTCCTTTAAGAACAAGGGTACTGCGAAGACACAGCCCCTTCCTCTAGTGCCAATCCTGTTGGTGCAAAAATCCGCTTGCGTCGGAGAAGCTGGAGTCGAGGAAGTCGCGGTCGCCGCCCGGGACCTGCAAAGGAAGTCTAAACCGGAGGTGGGGTTGCTCCGGCAAGACCCTCCGACGCTCAAGTCAGTTCTCTGCCTCAACAAGAATGAGTGCTCGAACGGAGAATTTAGCAAAGTTTTTAGATGAAAGATGAAGAGCTTATCGAATAACGTATCTGGAGCCCCCTTTTATAGGCGGAGGGGGCAGTAGCCTGACAGCGACATCTGTAACCATCTGGCAGTGGGCTCCCAGGGTTAGGCGGAGTTTGCTGCGAAGAGTAGTGGAGTGGACCCGTGGCTATCACCGGGGGTGTGCCACGTGGAGTTATCGTGGGTAGTAGAGCGGCGTCTGCTGTCACGACTTGCCAGCGGATGGGAGAATCGCGCGGTATCCATCGCAGGAAGTGGAGCAGGATCGTGGCCGTTATTGTGGCCTGCCAGGGAGTAGTAGAGCTGCGCGGAATCCATCGTAGGAAGTGGAGCAGAGCTGCGACCGTTACTGCGGCCGTCAGGGAGTGATGGAGCTGCCGAAATCTGCCGCAGGAAGTGGAGCAGGATCGTGGCCGTTATTGTGGCCTGCCAGGGAGCGCAGATCCGTCAGCTGAAGTTCCGACAGCGGTCGAGGAGTCCGGCCCCCGTAGGGTCCGGGCGGAGTCCTCCTTGCAGTTTGGGGTCGAGGAGTGGAGCCCGACTCCCGTGGGAGTCCGGGCGGAGTCCCCTGCAATCAAAATCAGGTACGAAGTCCGGCTCCCGTAGGAGTCCGGACGGGTCTTACCGGCAGTCGAAGTCGGCGACGGAGCCCGGCTCCCGTGGGAGTCCGGGCGGGGTCCTCTCGGAGTGAAGTCGCGGGCGGATCCCGGCTTCCGTAGGAGTCCGGGCGGAGTCTACTTGCGGTTGAAGTTGTCGGCGGAGTCCGACTCCCGTAGGAGTCCAGACGGAGTCTGTCTGCGGCCGTTGGAGTCGAGGGCGAAGCCCGGCTCCCGTAGGAGTCCGGGCGGTGTCTTCCTGCAATTAAAGTTAAAGGCGAAGTCCACTCCCGTAGGAGTCTGGACAAGGCTTACCGGCAGCTGATGTTGAGGACGGAGCCCGGCTCCCGTAGGAGTCCGGGCGGAGTCTACTTGTGGTTGAAGTTATCGGCAGAGTCCGGCTCCCGTAGGAGTCCGGACGGAGTCTGTCTGCAGTTGTTGAAGTCGAGGGTGAAGCCGGCTCCCGCAGGAGTCCGGGCGGAGTCTTCCTGCAATTAAAGTTAAAGATGAAGTCCGGCTCCCGTAGGAGTCCGGACAAGGCTTACCGGCAGCTGATGTTGAGGACGGAGCCCGGCTCCCGTAGGAGTCGGGTGGAGTCTACTTGCGGTTGAAGTTGTCGGCGGAGTCCGGCTCCCGTAGGAGTCCGGACGGAGTCTGTCTGCAGCCGTTGGAGTCGAGGGCGAAGCCCGGCTTCCGTAGGAGTCCGGGCGGAGTCTTCCTGCA